>NC_092642.1:11606242-11906242 GCF_039555335.1 Amphiura filiformis | reverse complement strand
GTAAATGGGTTTGTTCATTTAATCTATGGGGTTGATAACGCGCCATAGAAATTGGCTATTTGCATAATCCCCAGGACTGATTGACGGTAAAGAATTTACTCAATCATCGAGACCGCCATTAAGTATTGCCAAACCCGCGATTTGGTAGCCCAATTGGGCGAATTTTGAAAAAAATATTATTTATTTATTTTCGCGACTTTTGACAATTTCCTGTCTCAAAACCAATGATTAAGGACAATTTTTTGCGACTTTACAACATTTGGCTCCCGCGACTTCAGATAGTTTCCTGTTCCATAAACCAAATTAAAAGAATTTTTGGAGACTTCGATTATTTGGCCAGCAAATCAAGCAGAAATTTTTTGGCAACCTGGTTTAGCGTTCTGCTTTTGCGAATCTCACAGTTTGAAAAAAAGTTTTGAACTCCTTTTTGTGAAGTGAAATTATTAAAATAAATCGCACTCAGGCGACCCAATGTTATTACTTCCAATGCCCATTTTTTACAAATGTGCTCTACCTTTAGGCTTTACTACTAAAACCCGGGATTGATTATAAAAGCAAATTTCTCACCAAATCAACTCGTCATCTTGATCTCAACTCGGGATCTCAACACCTCTGCCGGATGACGGCCGACGGACACCTTGCTTGGTCATTGAATTGCATTTGCTGGGTGACCCGTTCACGTAGAATTGTCACATACCGCATGTATACCAGCAACTTCGCCTCTATCACTCGGGTTAGTTTTTCCCAAATATTTATCATTTTATAACAAAATTATTAAGAGAATCCCAGTCAATGTCACAATTTCCACTTATCATATTGATGACTTTTAATACTCCTTGCTGCAGCTGGTTGTTTCGTGCGTAAACTCAATTAAACATCGATTTTCCGTTCACGTAAAAAGACTTAGGAGTCGTAGAAAGGAGTCCAAACTGGAACTATCATACTACAGCCTATGATCGCACTTCAATAACTGATGAATTATCAGCCATCATGCACCTGGCGAGATGCTCGGTGATAGTGCAAATAGACATAAAATTCGATCCTTTTAAGTCCAGCTGGTGGTAGGCATACCTACTTTTCTCCCCAATGTTCCACTCAAAGTTCTTGAACTGAATTCCAAACCGCCGCACAGATTTTGTTGTATTTTCCGACGAAAATCATCAATGAAAATCCACGTAATATTGTAATTACACCAACCAAATTAATATATAAAGCTACTGGGATTACTACTTATTATGAACGATGGTTAAATTGTAAAAATATGTTCACTAAAAAACTTCCGAAAGAAAATTTTTTAAACACAACCTAGTCTTGTTGAATCTGACAAAATAATGACGAAACAAGAAATGATCGGAATGCAAAACATCGCCTGTGTACCACGTGACTTAGCAACAGTACACAAATTCACACAATAGGCCCTACCAACGGGGGACCACAGCATTAATTCTGCAGGGGTTAAATTGGTTTTCAATTGATGGGATTGAAAACTTTATTATTATAGTATTATTTTGCAATCATCACGTCATGTATTATCATTATTAGGCCTATCACTGTAAATAATGACAACATCTATATTTTACCATTTCTGCGCAATGGCTATGAAATTCACCGATCCACTCGGGGTGGGGACGATAGGGAGACGCGATGGCATGATGGCTGTCCCTAATTATTTTCATGGATGACGTTCCCCCCTAAAAATCGTAAGAGAGGACAAAATTAAACAATATTGCCCTGTGCATTTTCCTTTATAGCCCCAAAAACACTGGTTGGGCCAAAATAGGATCAAGTTGCAACATTTTGCGCGTGCACTATAGCCCATCAAAGAACAAAACGCACCGTTTTGGGCTAAAATATTCCGATTTTGAATACAAATGTCAGTAAAACCAGATCCAAATATGCCCCCCCCCTAAATTAATGCTTCCGCCGCCAGTGAATTGGCTCCCTCATTTTTCAGAGGTGGGGAAGCCATGTAGTTTCAGGCCCGTAATCCATGTTCAGTGTACAAACAGGTGAATGGGGTGAATTCACTTTATGTATTGGAGAATTGCCTAACAAAGCCTACACGTGATCATACCTTTAAGATTAGAGTTCAAGCTACAGCTCTGCCATCTATGCATTTTGTAACCATGGTGACGGATAGTGCATTTTTAAGGAGAATGAAGTAATTCTTATATGGTAAAACTATGTTTGAGTCGTGTATGCCTAATGATCTCAAGCTTTCTCACAGAGCTTAAAACACAATCATCAAGGTATGTATCTTGTTATGTTTGTTCCGTGCTAGTTTAACATTAAATAAATTAAATGTTCTAATTTAACCAGTGATCTACGTCTATCTTAAGCTATTTTAGTTTGAACAGCAGGCCTACAAAATGTACAAGCAAATTGCCTTACAGGTAAATGCTAGACTCAACATTTATGGATATTGATAGGGCCTATCAATATACGGGTTAAATGTAAAATTTAGAAGGTGCAAATGATATCGGTACACCTGTAATTAAGGACACATTTGTGTGTTAAAAGCTTAAGGTGGTACTACACCCCCTGATAAATTTTGTGACTAATTTGGCATTTTTCTCAAAAAAAATAACTAGGTGGTCTACACACTGGTATTATGTATATTATTATGGGCAAGGAATCCAATTACTTCACTGAAATTTCAGTGATTCAAGACAAGTGGTTCATTATCTGTGACGTGTCATGTCAAAAGGAGACACTTTTGGGCAGGTTATCAATTTTGAGGTTTTTACAAATCTGAGATATAGAGATATTTTGCTCCACAACGCCGTTTTCCCCAATTAAATCGGACATTCGTAAGGGAAGATATTGAGTTCGTAAGTTATGGTATTATAAAATTGGAAATTGAGATATCGGCCTTTAAAAATATTATTGACAATGTTGAGAGTAGGAATTACCTTGAAAAATGTCTCAAAAAATACAAGATGCCAGTTATATTCCGGTCTGAAACTATCAGACAATATTTTTAACATTAATAGCATCACAAATTCGCAACAAACCCAAATTGTGAAAAAATCACCCCGGGCAGATTTTTGGCTATTTCTCCATTTACGCTCCTGCCCAAAAGTGTCTCCTTTTGACATGACACGTCACATATATGTTAAGAAATGAGGTACATCCTAGCGGTACCTCTTTTCTTATCATAAATAACGTACCGCTTGTCTTGAGTCACTGAAATTCCAGAGTAGTAACTGGATTCCTTGCCCCTATAATATACAGAACTTTAGTTACCAGTGTGTTATTATTTTTTGAGAAAAATTTCAAAAATAGCCACAAATTTATCAAGGGATGTAGTACCACCTTAAACATACAAATCAGAAATTGTAGAGCTTCCTCACTTCGCGCAGGAGAAGACCCCTCTCACCACCCCGGCATTTAGCGCTTCAATGAGGCCTTCAGTCTCAACACCCCCCACACCCCCCCACCCCCCACGTGCAAAATATGCTATTATATAGGAAAGTATAGTTTTCACCTTCGTTTTGAATATTCTTTTTATTTTATTAAAATAATAGTGTTCATGTGTCAACGGTGACTCGACACTACTATTATTAGCTATTATTAGCTATTATAAGCTATTATGCATTTGGTGCCGGATTTAGTGCCATACAAATTTACGTTGTTATCAATTAAATTTTTATAGTAGGCCTATAGAATATTTTAGCAGGTACGTTGTTTGTCAGGAAAATCTACAATAATGAAAATAAGCTGAGTAAGTTGCCTGGAGGTTAATAACTCAATGTTAAATTACATCATTTGAAATATTTGCGTAATATCTTTGCCTTTGATAAAGATCCTGCTGGGATCGAAAGCTCAGGCCCCTAAAAACGTTGAAGTCATCTAAAATATATAGCCTAGAGACAAAATGATATCTAATACCTCTTATTTACCTCCGTTATTTGCAAATAATGGCCAAATATAGCTTGATACAGAAAGTGCAAATTTAAAAAATATACTTTTACCGTTTTAGTCCATTAGCTGAAACGGGATTCGAACCGACGACCTCTGGATTCGGGGAGTCCGATTCTCTATCATCTGACCTATCAAGCCCTATGATGAACGGTGATCCCAACTACCCGTGAAACCGTTCTGTCAAAAGCCGCATCTTAAGACGTACCGACCGGGGGGAAGGGCAATCGAAATACTATCATAAAATTGACCAAAAGTTGTCATGTGCATCTTCCTTTTATCCAATTCTAAGTCACAATTGTCCTCATTTTGGCCCATTTTAACATTGGAATTGCACTTTTTAGGGCACAATTTGTCCCGGTAAAGTATAAGTAGCGGGTAAGTGGGACGATGTGGACATTTTACCACCTGCCTCAGTGGCCCCGGTACGTCCCTGATCCCATTATACTGTTGTACAGTGGCGTAGCTGGGATATTTTTCGGAGGGGGGATACTGACCTGACACACCTATTTTATTTTACAATATTGTATAATTTATAAGTAAATTAATAAAAAAGCTCTACAACTAACTGCACTGAGGAGTGGCCGGAGCCCAAAGGCCCCATTTTTATCATTATTTTACACAAACAGTATTGAAAGCAATTCTAACTATCTGTTTACAAATGCACAAAAAACCCGGAAGAAAAGCACACATTATTAATCTTTTATTAGTTTCAAAGTTTATTTCTATTAAAACACCCCAAAATATGATATTAACTAACAACATGACTGCAAATATTTTAATACATGAATGATACCTTAGCCTTAGTCCACTGGACAACGTCGTATATTGACTCTACACTTGAGCCCAAACTTTTTCAATAATATGCAAGTCCAAATTCATAACATAACATGACTTTCCTGCAGTGTAAACTCAATCAGCTGGATGGGAATGGTGGGTTGGATAAAGTGTCCAAATCGGTATTCATTTATCATTCATGTTACATTGCATGGGAGAGAAAGAAACAATATCTAAAGCGGCATTAGGACAGTCAATTGGTCAATCACTTTCATTCAAAAACAGCGCATTGCCATTACAATATCACATGATACTCGCCTCTAGAGAATAATGTCAAAGGAGGATCAACGGGGGGAGGGGGCTGTCCATTCCTAAAAAGGAAAACAAAACAAATAACCAACTCCGAGGAGAGGATCCGCCAATCGAATTTGCAGTAAAAAATCAGGAGTTGGTCCCTTTCAAAAACTTGGATCCACCCCTGCATGAGGTCCCGGGCTCACCTCCTACAGTGGCAGCTTTCTGGGGTATTGACATCTATGAAATCTATATTATGTAATACGATATTGTGGAGGTAGTGCCCATCTGCTAATAGTACAATCATAATATTAAGGGCTGGGGTATGAACGTTTGGACAGTATTTATTTTGGGACTTTAGAGCACATCAGACATATCGAATTGCATTCTGAATACGAAGAATGTCATTCTGATATCAAATAATTTTGAATTTTGAAATTCGCAATTTAATACACATTTTATGGCAAATCATTAAAATTGATATTTTTGATATTTAACAGTACTTGAAGTAAACTTTATAAATCTGATGATTTATACTTAAAGTGTATGTAGGTGGGTTGAAAAGCCGACGATCAATTGAAAATTTGACCTTTCGTATTGAAGATATGGATTTTTTTTCCAAAACACCAAAAAAAATTAGGTCTTTTTGGGAAAAAAAATCCATATCTTCAATATGAAAGGTCAAAATTTTCAATTGACCGTCGGCTTTTCCTCCCTTCTACATACACTTTAAGAATATATCATTAGATTTATATAATTTACTTCGAGGACTGTTATATATCAAACATTCGAAAAATATCAAATTTTTATAATTTGTCATAAAATTTGTACTATATTGTGATTTTCAAAAATGAAAATTATTTGATATCAGAAAGACATGCTTCGTATTCAGAATACAATTCGATAGGTCTGAGGTGCTCTCATGTGCCACAAAAAATACTGTCGAAACGCAATAAACGCTCATTTTAGATCCCTTAAATACAAGGTTAAATAAAGTAAAATAATAAAAATGGTCATTTATATGTACAAAATGGTTTAGATATTAATCGGCATCTTCCCTTTACTGATACGTGGCGTTGAGGGCGTCTTTGTTTGCTTTGATCCAGTCCTCAAGGCTCATAGTTGTTGGGTCAAGTTGCTTAGTAAGTTCCAAATCACCGTCCATGATACCTTTTTGAAAGGCCTCGAGCATAGTGTCCAAAATCTTGGCTCCAGGCAGTCCAGAATTGGAATAAACAAATAAGAAATATTTAATAAAAATGTTTTTATATTTTATCAAATTATCCGGTGCGACAAGAAATGATCGAACCTAAAACGTGGATTGATGGTATAGACAAATCCAACGAGCCAAATCATGGTCAGCTTAAAAATCGATGTTAGATTCTTTTGTGTTGTATCATTCTTTTGTCTACGTGTAACACAGGTGATAGAATGCAGTTTAAAATACCCTCCAAGGCCGCATCATTTCACATTTTAGGTGAGATTAAGCCGACGAGGACCCAGCTACGGCCGCCATTGAGGTGTAGGAATGCGTGAAATTGGATTCGTCTATAGTAAAAGCGTAAGATTGTTAGTATTTAGTATGGTGGTATGGAGATCTCCGGCACAGAAATGCATTGTGATCAAAATATGTATATTCTGTTCATGTTGTAATTATACTAGGTCCAAGTGAAATCTCCACTCTCCTGGCCTAAACACTACGCCTAATGTATAGGCCTTTACTATTCCAATACATGGTATCTGAAGCTATAACTACTCATCTCATTTTATTAAAAAAAAGTTATTGTTCGTAAGTCGTGCAATAAACCATAAATCCAAAATACGTTTTGTTACGGAAGAATATGTCTTATTTAATTTGACACCTCAATGGGGGAGAGGAGGGGCAATATACACTGAATAGTTACTTAATGTCATGTATGTACTAAGTGACCGATAGCTTTTGTTTTTTGATATGGGGCGATTAAGTTCTAAGTGTCGTATTACTTGTTACTTACTTCACTGGCTTTGAAGGTTTTTGGTGCTAAATGTTTGCTTATTATGTCTGCCAATTCTTCAACAGTTTTTCTATCTCCAGATAATCCAATTGATTTCCCAATGTAGGCTTCGGGCGAAGCAAAAATGGAGGCTACTGCGTTGCCAGCCCCATGTACAGCGATAAAATCCATAGGTTTACCTTCCACTGAGTGGCATTTCTGTAATGTTTAGAAGGGAAAAACCAACTACTCCATATTCCAGAAAAATACGCACTATTTTTTTTTTTTTTTTGGGGGGTAACATATTATCCTGTTTTGCCAAATGAAAGAAAGCTAATAAGACTAGTTGAGTTACACCCTATTCGGTACTCGCTCCTTAAGGGCTGGGGTATGAACGTTTGGACAGTATTTATTTTGGGACATCAGAGCACATCAGACATATCGAATTGCATTCTGAATACGAAGAATGTCATTCTGATATCAAATAATTTTGATTTTTGAAATTCGCCATTTAATACACATTTTATGGCAAATCATTAAAAATTGATATTTTTGATATTTAACAGTACTTGAAGTAAACTTTAGAAATCTGATGATTTATACTTAAAGTGTATGTAGGTGGGATGAAAAGCCGACGATCAATTGAAAATTTTGACCTTTCGTATTGAAGATATGGATTTTTTTTTCCCAAAACACCAACAAAAATTAGGTCTTTTTGGGAAAAAAATCCATATCTTCAATATGAAAGGTCAACATTTTCAATTGACCGTCGGCTTTTCCTCCCTGCTACATACACTTTAAGAATATAACATTAGATTTATATAATTTACTTCGAGGACTGTTATATATCAAAAATTTGAAAATTATCAAATTTTTATAATTTGTCATAAAATTTGTATTATATTGTGATTTTCAAAAATGAAAATTATTTGATATCAGAAAGACATTCTTCGTATTCAGAATGCAATTCGATAGGTCTGAGGTGCTCTCATGTCCCACAAAAAATACTGTCGAAACGCAATAAACGCTCATTTTAGATCCCTTAATATATTTGCAATTTGAGGGAAATTAGGCTAAACAAGAACTGTCTTGAAAAAGACAATGCCACGGATGAAGATCATGTTTCATAATTTTACATTGATAAGTGCCTGATATGCTGGTAATTTGTTTTGTGTGTAAATTAATTAACCGGATGAGAAATACCAGTGTTTATTGGTAAATACCGCCAAGGACATACTAAGAAATACAAATACAAATTTGCTCTTAAAATGTGTGCTAAATATATTTAACTTAGAATTGTAACAAAAGGCTTAATGGATATCAATCTAAGCAAGTTTTTTATTTTGGGTGGGGGGTGTTGATTTTGCAAAAGTGGACCTTTTTCCAAAGGTGGGGGAGGGCAATTTTGTGAAAAGTGGACTTTCTTCCCTAAATTTGGACATTTTTTGACCAAAAAGCTTTAAAACACCCATTTTTTGGCTCGCTACGCTCGCAAATTCTTATATTTTGGGACATCCGAACTACTATTCAATTTTTATGGACCTTTTTATTTTACATGTTAAGTGACGATTAGAAATGGCAATATTGAAAAACCCTCATTTTGGGCCATTTTAGACACTAAAATGCCCATAAAAAAGAATAGCACTTAGTTCGGATGTAAAATTCACACACACTGCTACCTGAGTGAATACAACCATAATTGAATACATTTCATTCGGAAGCTATAGCAAAAACAAAAAATGTCCTATACC
Organism: Amphiura filiformis; assembly: GCF_039555335.1. Taxonomy (NCBI): domain Eukaryota; kingdom Metazoa; phylum Echinodermata; class Ophiuroidea; order Amphilepidida; family Amphiuridae; genus Amphiura; species Amphiura filiformis. The sequence continues at coordinate 11,897,526 of NC_092642.1, read as the reverse complement.
TTAATGGTTATGGAACAAAGGTGATCAAATGTTGAAATCATTTGGGATTTAACCTTCTACTCCTAATTGATAATAAAGTCTTTTTAATGTGTAAGTTCCATGTATGGGGAAATCGTGCTTGAAATTCCCTTTTTTACCATTGAAAACTGTGTTATTGATACTTAGTGGTATTTAACTTTAAGTGACTTTAATAACGAAGGAATGATGAAGGAGTACGAGCCGTCTGCAGGTAGGAAACAAAACTATGTTGTGTCGTCTTCGATTTCGAAGAAAAAACATGGGAACTTGGAATGTGTTTTAAGGAAATCCTTACCAATCACAAATACGCCCTTGTCATCCTTGTTCACATGATCCTTTAAAAAACCACTCAGAAAGCCTTCTACATATCCCGAATATCGTACAAGTGTACTGGGTACTCCCGACGCAAACATGTACTTCGCTATCTCAGCTCTGCCGTCAGTCTGGGGGCAGGATTTCCCGATTAATCCTTTGATATCCACCGCGCCGCTGAAAATCAGATGTTTCACGCCGGCGGATTTGCATGCATCTACCAAATTTTTCCCCTAAAAGTTAAAAAATAAAGAAAGTAAAAAAGACACTTGTAATGTGAAAAGAAATACTTTACAGAGCTTTAATATTCTCTCTTCACCCGGAAAATGTGTTGGATGCAAATACCAGAACCTGGTATCAGGGCAGGTCTGTACCAGCGAAATCATGGCAATTGATCTTTTGACGATGCCAGTATAGACTGGTTTTATTTTGCAAATATGCTTATTGAAGCTTTGTTAGAGAAGTTTGCATAAGATGAGCTTGTAACCAACTTATATTTGTTAATCCGGAGAGGCAATAGAGGAATGGATGGACACAAACTCAATCTAATTCAAGCTACCACCGTCATTCCACAGTGCCCGATGGAGATGCGGTAACAACCCAAATCTAGCCATCATCACCGGTAATATTGCAAGTATTTTGTCAGAAGATTGTGATGGACACTATCCTATCGTCAGTATGGCAGTGCTATCGTTTTCAAAGCAAGTTCTGTTATATAAGCTACATCAATGTCAGAAGATTGTGATGAACACTATCCCAGCAAGCCAACACCGGCCTGTTGGCATACAAGTCAATGTATTTGTAAGACCAACCAGTGTTCTTTCAAGATGCGCTTCAATTACAAGAAAGCAGATTGGAAAGGGTTCTCTTAAAAGTGGTAGCAGAACATCAAGCGTATTGCACCAATACCAAGCACCTACGACCGATTTGCAGAACTAGCGAAGTAGACGGCGAGAAGACATATTCCACGGGCTGCAGAGTACAATATACAGGGTGTAACAATAAAATTTGTACAATTGCATTTAGACTTCTCAGGGAAAAACTAAAGATGTTATGGCACAAATATTATACGCACTTTAATCAGTAATATATTGGCTAAAAGAAGACGTTTAGTTGGTTTCTTTACTAGCTTGGATTCAAAAGTTATGTCCGATTATTTAAATCGTCCAGAAAACGTGTTGGCCCACTTTTGCCTTGTTTGCGCATATCAAGTTTGTACCGCGTAGATATGCTTATCGTGCATTAAAGAACTGACACAAACGAATTATAAGTGATGTTTCTTCGTATAATTACATGAACTTAATAATAATATGATGTTTCTTTAAAATCTATAAATGAAGTCTTGAAATTTCTTTCAAATTAAGATAAAGTACATCAATTTCTCATATCCCTGAGATATCATTGATTGATTTTTGCATCCATAAGTACAAAACAATATTGAAATTAAGTTCAGCTGGGTTTCTAGCTGTTCTTGGGCGACCACTATTGCCAGTATTTCTGTTAACAAATTCTACATATTTCTCATAGTTGAGTTTGGAAAATGAGCTATAAACAATCTTATGGTTTCTGCTTGACTCCATGTGCTATCGAATGTCACAACCATGAAAATACACTCTTCCAACGTGAATTGGGGTTGAAGTTGTTGAGATGCAGCCACGATTTGTAGTAAATGAGGTTGTTATGTCAGTGCTTAGTAAAGTTAGTTGTGACTTTCAAAAACTCCAGGATTATGTAATCATTTCTACCACTTCGTTTAAAACTACCTAAGAGCACCGTCCAACTGGTCCATTGTTCAACTCTATTCAGTCACTTTTGTAACACTTAGACAAAAGTGGCCCAAGCGGTTTTCAGACTAGGTTACATAATTGGCCGTATCTTCACTTGTATACCATCGGTTTTATTGGAACAAAGCTTATGTGGTGGCTAAAGAAATTATCTTGATAGGCATATAAATATCAAACCAAAAAATAAGTGGCAAACTTGTGTCATTCTATTTTCAAAATTGTACAAATTTTATTGTTACACCCTGTATATGGACTCTCCAAGTCAAGCTCACAAGTATATGAAGAGTATGCCACCATGTTTCATGAAGATCTTTTCATTGAAGAAACAACTGAAGTAGGCGACAAAATGATGGAAAACATATCCCTTGAGTGTCGTAAGACCTGGCAAGCCCTGATAGATAGAGTCAACCGATATGTCAATTAAAGAACAGCAAAAAAGCATGGCCAACCATTCGAAGGCTCTGTACTGACCATAAAGCACTACCTCAACAGCCCAAAGTCACTGCAAATCAAGTTGCTATGTGGTTTAGCGCCGCCGGAGGTCCGTTATGGTGCAGCAAGTAGTAGAGAACGTGATCGCCAGACCACAGATGGACAACACCCTCTATTCGGCCATAGCCTGCAAAAAATCGGCTGAAGTCTAGGAAAACTTCATCAACCATGTCAACGAAATTGAACAAAGTACCAGAGCTGCCTTATGAAAATAGGCTTGCCAATCTTCCACAAATAACACGTACCATGTCCATAAATGCCAAAGCAGATCTTCCCCCTGGTGCCGACTGCTGAATGGAAATACCTCAACAGACTGAGAGTTTAATTTAAAGTTTTGAATTGAATCTTATACTGGAACTTACTTTTTACAACTTGCAACGTTGGGTCTGATACCATCAGACTTCAACAGGCAACTGACCCCCTGGGCTGGTCATGTGACACTAAGACGACTAGGGATCATCTTGAAGGCCCGCTCCCATGCGTGAAATAAGTTGTGTCTCAGTCCCCCTTTCTAGTTAAGTGACGGCTGCTGTACTCTCCCCCGATGACTTCCCTGATGCCTCTCCTGTGCCACTACTCCTCCTTATCAAGAATCACTGCGTCATTGGTGTCAATATTATGACATGTGTCTTTAAGGTGGAGCAGCAGGCCATAAATTGATGGTTTGAATATCAGCAGAATCTTATGATTTATTATTAATAAGATTGGGTATAAAAAGTCTCGTTGCTTTGATTTTAGAAATTCTTACCTGCCGGAGTTCTTTGTTAGAGTCGAACAGTTCCCAGTAGTTTGTTAATCCAAATACACCATAACATGCCGATAGTATATCCGCCAAAGACTTGGGATCATCTAAGTTTCCTTCAACTACTTTTACACCTTACAAAAAACATTAAAAAATACAGTTTTATAGTTTTCTCGTTCGCCATCACAAGTTAGAGAATTCTAAGATGACAATCTCATATCAATGAATTTACACAGGGGACAACATTTACGCTAAAGTTTGTTTCAATCCGTGCCCCCAAATACTCTTCTAATCATATGGAGTTAGAAAACAGACCATTTTGTGTTCATTCAGGAAAGCTCTATGGTGAAGACATTTCAAGCGCGAAGCGCGAGCACAACAATTAGCCCACATTATAGGCTCTGATGGAGTGGGGTTCCGAAACATACCAAACAAAACCGTCACCTGTAAGTTACAGGGAACACGTATAATAAGTTGTATATAGAAAGTATTTTTATCACCGGGATACGATTGAAATCGGACATTCCTGTTATACTCTGAAATAGTATGTGCATTGGGAATACTTACCCTGTTTTTCAAGCGCCTTAGCCTTATCACTCTTTGTATTCCTCGTAACACCTCGAACCTCAAAGTTCTCATTCTTCAACAGAGCTTCAACAACCCCACCGCCCTGTCTTCCCGTAGCACCGAATACAACAATTACTAGCTTAGCCATTTTATTCGCAATCACCACTGGTTCGTACTGTAAAATTTTTTTAGTAGTGCGTTTAGTAACAGATTGTCAAAACACAACCATGGGCACGCAATCTAACCAGGGAAGTGTGCAATTTTATTGAATACGTTATTATTACCTAACGTATAATCATAATAGAATGTCAAGGTTATAATGAAAGACAGAGACAAAAAAGACTAGTTCGCGTCTGACGACAGGGCAAATACGTGCCGTGATTGGTTGCCAACCTGCGCAGTACGGTATTTTCTGTCTAGTTGTCAGAATTAGACGCGATTTAGTCTTTTTATCTTTGTCTTTCGTTATAACATAGTACACTCATAAAAATGACCCACTTGCCTTGTTACTTATTCAAATAAGTGAGGACAACAACAATGATATTACCTGCTTTGGTATGAAAATAGTTCATGAAACTCGAACAATTTACCCAATTTTCACCCAAAAAAGATAAAGTGTGTTTTGTTTGAATTTGTCAAAATTTGACCCCAAATGTGTAAAAATGTTGGATCCAACACATAATAATGATAAAATTTGATGATTTACGCCCAATATTTATTGGTCTCGTTATAAGTTTTAAACCTCATAACTTGACCAATAAATATGAGCTCAATCGATTCAATTTTATATCAGTATTTTTGTGGGACCTGAGACATCAGACACACCAAATTGCATTCTGAATACCAGGAATGTCCTTCTGATATCAAATATTTTGATTTTTTGAAATTCGCGATATAATACAAATTTTATGGCAAATATTATTATTAAAAATTGATATTGTGATATTTAACAATCCTCGAAGTAAACTTTATAAATCTAATGATATGTACTTAAAGTGTATGTAGCTTGGTGGCAAAGCCGTCCATCATATGGGAATTTCGACCTATTCGTATTGAATATATGCACTTTTCCCCCAAAATACCTAGGTATTTTCAATAATTTGTCATAACATTTGTATTATATCGCGAATTTTAAAAAATCAGAATTATTTGATAGCAGAAGGATATTCCTCGGTTCTTGCTGATCACCCGTCTTTCGCGGTTCGTAAATGCATAGAGTTTGGACTTGATTATTAGTATAGGTTATTGATTTTTCGGTCTCATGAACCTTCGGGTTATCGACCCTTAAATCTCCTTCCCGTAGGACTAAAAGTATTCCACTGTAGGACTATACTGACCGTAAAAAACGACCTCCTCCCTCACTGTTATGTGTGCACAGTAAAACAAAGAAGCTCCCCCTACGATTTCACGGTAACGCATGTCTCCCAGGAGGACTACATGAAATATATCTTCCCCTGCAGTAGGATTACACATTGCAACAACAACAAAAATATCTCCACATGGGGACTATGAACAAACATTGAATCACCACTCATGAATAGAGGTCAATATCATTGTCATCATTAATATGTAGGCCTAAATAAGATAATGGCCACTATAATAGGCTCAAGATATGTGCCAACAATCAGCATAAAATTGAACAAACAATAGTTACCTTTGAGCTACTCTTGTGAAGATGAGAAGATGTAATAAAATAACATTGCATCTTCTCTGTCCTGTGTAATGATCTGAGTGACCGAATATCAGACAAAAAATAACCTACGAGTTAAAAATATAGCAATCGTATTGGAAGTGAGTTAGCCTGCATGGTACTTTCAGTGCTTTTGAAAGTAATTAACTTAATTGGATCCCTTAACGTAAATAAAAATTCCTTTAAAAGGAATAGGGTGGGCAAATGAAAAATTGTCAAGAGAAATGAAAGAATGAGTAAGTCAAGTTCACAATTAAAAACAGGGAAAATATGACACAACATCGATTTCCAATAGGGAATAACACAAAACGTATAAACAAAGTTAAAAGAGTTTTTAACTTTATACGTTTATACGTTTGTTATTCCCCATTGGAGGTTGTGTCATATTTTCCTGATTTTAATCTGATCTATTGCTTATCCTTTGTTCTCTGCTGGTCAGATGGAACAGATTTTCCCTGTTTTTATATTAACCCTTCACATCATAACACAAGACGTTTTATGTTAACATTTTATATAAAACATGGTTTTAAAACTTTTGTAGATAATAGTTATTTAAAACATTTTTGTAATCATACCTAGAGTTTTTTATTATCATCAGATAGAAAGACTTCTTCTCATCTTCTCTGGTGAGACAACAGGGCTGGGGTATCTTTCCATGCTTACTTGCTTGCTTAATTCGAGTGGTGTCCTCGAACTGTGATGGCTTTCCACAACTTCCTGTCCTCCATTGCTGTCTTGAAGTCTGCTGCCTCCAGTCCAGTGTCATTTTTCAGAATGTCAATGTAGGTCAGAGCAGGTCTTCCAGGTTTCCGCCTCCCATGCTTGGGTGTCCAATGAACCATTTTTGATGCGGGCTCATCACTTCTGGAACAGTGGCCAGCAAACCGGGTTCTTCTTTCCCTGATCTTGTGGCTTAATTTGGGAAGATCTCCATATAGGTCTGCATTTGACATATGTTCCTTCCAATGCACATTCAGTACAGTTCTCAGCATACGGGTGTAACAGCCATCCAGACCCTTTGCAAGTTTAGGGGTGATGGTCCATGCTTCGCATCCATAAAGCAGCACCGACTCCACTGTTGCAGCAAAAATTCGAAGTTTGAAACTCCTGGTAAGAGTTGACCTCCAGATTTTCTTTAGTTTACTGCACGCCCTCCATGCTGCTGCTTTCCGTAACTTTACATCCCTTTCTGTACTTTTCATCCAAGCGCCTAGGTATTTGAAGTCATCTACCTCCTCTAGTTCTACACTCTCATTTGTTGTGATGCTTTCTCTCCTGTTATTGTAGGACATATACTTTGTTTTACTTCCATTCATCTTCAGGCCCACTTTAGCAGCTGAAGTCTCAACTCTATGAAGCAGTTCTTGTGCTTGGTGTATTTCCTCAGACAACAGTGCAATGTCGTCAGCAAAATCAAAGTCTGTCACCACGACTGGACCAACTCTCCTACTTCGCCTCTTTTCCAGATGGAATCCTAGCTCCTCTTCGTTTCCTTCAATAGCTATTCTCAGTGCAAAGTCGAGGACGATCACAAACAGGTATGGGGCGAGGGTATCCCCCTGAAGTACTCCTGCTAAGATTTCAAACAAATCTGTCTCGCCATCTGGTGATATTACTTTCGCTTTTGTGTTTTGGTACATTTTGCCAATAGCTTCAACAATGAGTTCCGGAATACCGTAGGCATGGAGTATCTTCAACATCTTGCCTCTATGGATGGTGTCGAAAGCTTTCTTGAAGTCGATGAATGTTATTATCGCTGGCAGGATGTGCCTTTACCTCTTCAATCAGCCTACGTAGTGCAAGGATATGTCCAACAGTCGTTCTACCAACTCTAAAACCATTCTGATTTGTTCTCAGATGCTGGTCAATTTCAGGTCTAATCCTATTAAGTATCATTCTGTTGTAGGTTTTGGCTACGATGGAGCTTAGACTGATACCGCGATAGTTGTTTCCTGAACTGAGATCTCCTGTTTTGGGGATAGGAACAATATTAAGTATGGACCATTGATCCGGTTTCTTCCCTTTGATAAGTGCGTCATTGCAGAACCCTAACACAATGTCATCTAGGTTGCATCTCTTCAGCACTTCTGGAGGTATGTTGTCCTCTCCACAGCTCTTTCCCTCAACCAAAGATGCCTTAGCTTCTTCATATTCTTCTTTGTCAAATGGCCCCACTTTAATATCAAGCTCGTCTAAAATGGGTGTAATTTCTTCTTCCTCATCATCAATGTCAGGAGGGCTTCCAAGAAGGCCTTTGAAGTGGTTGTACTAATTGGTGACCCTTTCACTTTGTGTATTACCCTTCAACTGACCTGTACTGCATGCCTTTCTACCAGTGATGTCGTTGATCAGTTTCCAACTTTCACCATGTTTGGAGTTGACATGCGCTCTTTCAACCTCTCGCAACTTGCCACTTAGATCTGCCTCGATAACTTTGTTGTATGCATCATCAAGGTTTTTCTTCGCCTTCTTGTACTCCTCTCTGTTACAATCAGTAATGTCCAGTTGATACACCTCATACGTCTCCCTGATATGGTCTCTTGCCTTTATGACTCTTGGATCACGAGAAAAGTTTGCCCTTCGAGATCGCTTCTTTGCAGGGATGATCTTCTCAGCTGCTTCTTTGTTGGCAGCGATAAATCGGCTGTACTTATCTGTAGCTGTTTCCTCCATGTCTTCAAGGATTTCAAACCTGTTGTGCACTTCTATGGTGTACCTCTTTTGGATATTTCTATCAGTGCTCAGGGATTTCCAATCGAACTGGCTCTTCCTTGGTAAAGTCTTGCTCTTTCTGAGGCTTAGTCTTATTCTTGCCGACACTATTCTGTGATCGGAGCCCACACTAGCAAAGGTGTTGTATGCCTCAGCGTTCTGCAGACTGTTCCTCCATTTTCTTCGTATGAGTATGTAGTCTAGTTGATATTTATTCCCTCCTGGGCTTGTAAATGTCCATAATTTTCCAGCTTTCTTGCGAAACTGTGTGTTTGCAATGATGAGATTCTTCTCTGTTGCTAGTTCCACAAGGTACTTTCCATTTCTGTTAGTGGTGTCATGGTATGTAAATTTAGTGTCTTCCAGTCCAACTCTAGCATTGAAATCACCCATTACTATCAAGAGGTTATGAGCTGGGATGGATTCAATGGCTCTCCTCATACTATCGTAGTGATTCTCTACTATGTCTTCATCAGCTACGTTGGTTGGGCAATATGTAACGATGACAGTTGTTGCTGGGTTACCCTGGAAGTTTGCAATGAGAATTCTGTTGTTGTGTGATCTTACACTGGCTAGTGAATTTTTAGCATTTTTGTTCAGTAGAATTCCAACCCCTCCAACTGCAGCTCCCGCATCGTTCTTAGTTGCTGATGTTGTAATCAGTGTCCTGCCCAGTATGTTTTCATATTTAATTGGTTCATCGTGAATAATACGATGCTCTTGTATTCCCAATACTTCCACATTGTACTCAATGAGATTAGAAACTAGCTCCTCTCTACACTGCTGTTCTCTTATTGTCCGTACATTCATGGTGGAGATTGAAATGACTTTCTTGCAATTTACAAGGTTTCTCCTCCTGCAGGCACCTTCATCAGACTTGTCCCTTCCATCAGGATTTCGAGGCAAGGCGTCATGTGATCTTTGCAAATCGATGTCTGCACCAGGAGATGTTAAGACTGAATTAGGGACTTTAACCCTAGTGTAGTTTTGGTTCGCCATCATAGTTTTTCGATTGCTGTTATAGCTGTGGTCGCAACTCCTACAGCTAGCTTTGTTAACAGAGTTTTCCTCTCCGCTTGTCCAGTGGCCGTATAAAAATGTACATACAAGACATCTTTCTTGCGCCCTTCACACTTGTGATCTCTGTCTCCAACCAAAGAAAACAAGAAACAGTACAGGTTCCAGGACACCCTGCTTTTGTTCACTGGCCGGTATGGTGAAGTCTAATCACTACGCCCTTTTGCCGTTTACAGGATACTATCTCCCTTACGCCTGAGGTAGTAAACTACCTCAGCTATTTGACCCATAGCTGGGGCAAAGGTTGGTGTGTAACCAGGGCGTGTCCACGCGCCGGTGGGCCTGCGTACCACACCTTTGGGGCCCTTTGCTGCTCCCAGATCCCCTCATGTCTGCCTGATATCGCAAGATGCCAATTGCCCGGTAGTGACCGCTGGGAGGCCATGAGGAGTCTTGAGTAAGGAGAGGCTATGTACTGGCAGGAGAAGACTAACGTAATTTGCTTCTCTTTTCGCCTTGCGGCTAGCCAGCGGCGAGTTGGGTTGATCCGCAGTATAGAGGCGTTTCAAGCAAGCAAAAAAGAGAAGCGAGGAGATGGATAGAAGAGAAGCTAGGAGAATGTTAGTAGGGTAGAAAGCTAAGAATGAAGGATAGGGAAACAGCAGCTAACTACATCTACAACTACAACTATGTGCACTAGACGCATCACCTACCCCTGTGACATATGCCACAGGGCATATGTCACAGAGTTTAAAAATCTGTCATATCAATTTCCTCAATATGTTGTATTGCAACTTATGAGGGAAATGTTTGATTTTACAATATTTCGATATTATTTTTTAACTTTGTAACTTTATTATGATTAACATAACTGTATTTCAAAGCGTCAAACTATATCATTATTTTGTCCCAACAAAAATAATCCAGGGAATAAAATATTCATTCATATGTTATTTACTTTTATTCAACCTGGGCCATTTCTACTGGTGTACATGCATTCTAATAATTTGTCTATAATACCTTATACAAGCATCCAGCAAGCACTATTTGTCACAAGATTTGAAAAGTAAATAGCCTATGTACACACTGAACACAATGCACATACAAGCTGTATTAATAAGTACATGCCAAAGCTGTCAGTATAAAATGATATATGACCTTCACGATGCTATTAATTTAGCCCAAAGATTAGGAAAACTAGCAAAACTGGTGAACTGGTACTGTTCAAATAAAAACATCTGCAAATCTTGCTGCAATTTCCAAATAGTATTTCTATTACTTAAATAATTATTTTTGTTATTTCTTTTAATACAAACACATTACTGCCTATGACGACTTTATCGTATTACTTACATATCAAAATCAAGTAATAATTACAAAACTCGCCGTAAACTATCACCTCTGTGCGTGTTTGGGATATAACCGGCACGAATATTTTCTCAACACTGCGGCATGTGAAAAAGTAGGTCAATAGTCAGAGAATACAGGGTGGGCACGCCGCACCCACCCAAAAACCCAAACTTCCTAATTTATAATAGATAGGGTAATGATTTTTCGGTCTCATGAACCGTCGGGTTATCGACCCTCAATACTTTTTACGGAAAACACCGATCATGCGCGACCCCGTGTAATAACAACAACCCAACCAATCACACACTGGCGACAACGAGTTTGACACAAGTTCGAGCTGACATCAATCACGTATCGAGTTGTTCTTATACTGGGTGTCCCAATTGTACCATTTTGAACCGTCATATATTTCGTTAGGATTGCCCGAGTGGAAATTAAAATACATATTTGGAAAGAGTAAATTCATGCAATTATTTGGATACCAAATATGATACACTTTCCTTCGTTAACAAGACATACATGACCAATTAACAATATAACTCAAATGCTCAAATGTGTGTGTACTCGTTGAAAATTACGAAATCGATATTTAGACTTCGCTCTTCGCCTGCTGTTCTCGTAAAATTTGAAAAAAAACCCAACTTTTCTTACTCTGTTATTATATGGTTATTATAAGTAGGCCTTATACGGAGAACCATTCAAGTATGTCACCGATTTTAGATATCTTGGTTCCATGATGTGCTCTAGCACTTAGTTACCTCTCCCGACGGAAGGCGCCCTATAACTAACTGCGGGTTTTTGTTTGTTTTTGTTTTGTTTTGTTTTTTTGTTGTTTTTTGGCATTGAGGGGTGGCAGCCCAAATGCCAGGGGCGGTCATTATTATTATCATCGTTATTTTACACAAATAGTATTGAAAGCAATAATTTTAACTATCCGTTTATAGCGCTCAAAACAGACACACAAAAACCCCGGACAAAAACACAAACACGCATTATTAATCTTTTATTAGTTTCAAAGTTTATTTCTATTAAAACACCCCAAAATATGATAATTAACTAACAACATGATTGCAAATATTTTAATACATAGAATGATACCTTAGCCACTGGACAACGTCGTATATTGACTCTACGCTTGAGCGCAAACCTTTTCAATAATATACAAGTCCAAATTCATAACATAACATGACTTTCCTGTAGTATAAACTCAATCAGCTGGATGGGAATGGTGGGGCAAGATAAAATTGTCCAAATTAGTATTCCTTTATCCTTCATGCTACATTGCATTGGTGGGAGAAGAAACAATATCTAATGCGGCACAAGGACAGTCAATGACATGACATTCTTGCAATGAGTCTTTGCTCAATCCGTTTCATTCAAAAACAGCGCATTACAATATCACACGGAGTGAGTGTGACGTAGTGATTAGGATGATACTTCGCCTCTAGAGATGGAGGTCAAAGGTGGATCTACGGTGGGTCTTTCCTAAAAAGGAAAAAACAACAACAAATATCCAACTCAGAGGAGAGTTTGAAGTAAAAACATTTTAAGTTCCCTTTCAAAAACCTGGATCCATCCCTGCATGAGGTCCCGGACTCACCTCCTACAGTGGCAGCTTTGGTATTGGAATCTATGAATTCTGTGTTATGCAAAATCTGCTTGTAGTAAAATCCTAATATTGAATACAAGGTTAAATAAAGTAAAATAATAAAAATGGTCATTTATAAATGGTTTAGAATATTAATCGGCATCTTCCCTTTACTGGTACGTGGCGTTGAGGGCGTCTTTGTTTGCTTTGACCCAGTCCTCTAAGCTCATAGTTGTTGGGTCAAGTTGCTTAGTAAGTTCCAAATCAGCGTCCATTATACCTTTTTGAAAGGCCTCGAGCATGGTGTCCAAAATCTTGGCTCCAGGCAGTCCAGAATTGTAATATTGTTCAATTGTTATCTGTAGAATATTAAAAAAAAAAACTTTATCAAATTATTCGCTATGGGGTGCAACGAGAAATGATCGAGCCTAAAACTCAAGAACTGTGTACGTCGTAGATAGGTCCAACTATACTTTTTCTGAATACTTCTTTTTTTGGGTGCCATTCAAATTAGGCATTACGTTTTGTTACCTGGAGAGATTTGATCATGTCTCACCTCCTTTTTCAACCAAATCGACGGTAATAACTCTTGTAGTGAGGGATCAACATTTACCAAATACCACACAAGGTCATTTTTTATGTAACTCATTGACTCATTTGTGTTATATACTGCCTCTAGTTATAATGACATCCTTGTGATCTGGTCAACTCATTGACATTATACTAACCTCAAGAGGCAATTCAATTTTTGATCAATTCTATCCAGGTAGAGAAACGTAATGGCATCTTTTATCTACATGGATGTCTTAGGATGTATAAATGCCAAACAAAAAATGAAATTAAATGAAAGACCTTTAGTATGTTGGCATGGAGATATTCGGCAGGCACAGATATGCATTGTGATCAATATGTCCTGTTGCAATTATACTAGGTCCAAGTGAAATCTCCATTTGCCTGGCCTAAACATTACGCCTACTGTATTAGGCCTACTATTCCAATACTGATATCTGAATTACTCATTCCAGGTTTTTTTTTAAATTATTGTTCGTAAGTCGTGCAATAAACCATAAATCCAAAATACGCTTTGTTCACGGAAGAATATTAATTTGACACCTCAACGGGGAGGCAGTGGAGAAGGCATACACTGAATAGTTACTATGTCATGACCGATAGCTTTTGTTTTTGCTATGGGCTGATTAGGTTCTTAAAGCCATATTATAACATTTGCTGAGGAGGACGCCCTCACTGGTTTTTTACAATTCATTTTTTTACACGATTATATTGTACTTTATTAAACCAATATACCCTGCAAAAATCAAGACTCTAGGTGCTGTAGTTTGGTCAAAATCCGAGATTTTGAATAAAACGACGGAACCGGCGTCTTATTATTACGACGGAATTATTAGTCGAACGCATACACGATATTCATAACACACAGTACACGGCGTGCGGGACGGTGATCTACACAACAAAGGGTCGTACCATAACATGACCGAAGGAGTGGTACGTATTGGCGACACTGTGCGCTGCTAGTAAATTCCAATTTTCTTTACTTTGCCGTAGTTGTTCGGCTCAAAAATAAAAGGGGATATATCTGACAGTAATATTTTATGGCAAAGAAATGCTAATCTATTTTGTATGAAAATGTTATAATATGGCTTTAAGTCTCGCATTACTTGCTACTTACTTCACTGGCTTTGAAGGTTTTTGGTGCTAAATGTTTCCCCATTATGTCTGCCAATTCTTGAATAGTTTTACGATCTCCAGATAATCCGATTGATTTCCCAATGTAGGCTTCGGGCGAAGCAAAAATGGCGGCTACTGCGTTGCCAGCTCCATGTACAGCGATAAAATCCATAGGTTTACCTTCCAGTGGCATTTCTGTAATGTATAGAAGGGGGAAAGATCAACTACTCCATATTCAAGAAAAATACGCATGGGGGGGGATATTATCCTGTTTTAACAAATGAAACATAGCTAATAAGACTAGTTGAGTTGCAGCCTATTCGGTACTCGCTCGTTAATTTATTTGCAATTTGAGGGAAATTAGGCTAAACAAGAACTGTCTTTGAAAATGCAGTTTAATTTGTACATCAAATTAAACATGTACAGCGATAACATCCATAGGTTTACCTTCCATTGGGACTTCTGTAATGTATAAAAGGGGAAAAAACCAACTATATTCCCTATTCCAGAAAAATACAGCACTATTTTTTGGGATTACAAAAATTATCCTCTTTTGCCAAATGAAACATAGCTAAATCCTAATCGTTTAGTTAGTTCTAACTGACAATAAAAGTCCAGTTTTAATATATTTGCAATTTGAGGGGAATTAGGCCAAGAAATACATGTTTTCTTACAATTGTAGGCACACAATTTGACTTGCACAAGTCTGAGTATTCATTTTTGATGGCTACTGAGTAGATGGTACTGCCCGTTTGGCCGTAATGTGAAGGGAACACTACGCTTATGTTCTTCGTTCGTATTAAGATACGTCTATAGTCATTGGCTTTTTGCAGGATGTCTTGAGTTTCATAGTCAGGCTGCCAGTGGGTATGACGTTGTTTTGGTGTCCATAGTTTTGTTCCTATGGATATTGCTTCTTAAGATCACCAACATCAAAAATAAGTTTACTGGACCTCTGTCAGCATTGAGCATTTGAAAGGTTCTCCAAATTATTCCTCTTGTCATGGCGATTCAGAAAAAGTATACTTTTACCTATCTGTGACATCCCATAAGGTCAAAGGTCACCATTTGACCTCCACAATTGTATGAAAATAATCTCAAATTTATAAACAATTAATAAAAAGAATAGTTTACCATAGCTAGGATGTTTCGTTACCATGGTATTGTGGTGACAAAGGTCAATGTCCATTGAATCATACATACCCTGACCCTGTTTGCTATGTTTCCATGGTTACCCATTTAAGGAAACATCATACACAATGCAAACTATTATTTTTCTGAATGGATTTTCTATGATGACCAATTTGAGACTATTTTGGTGAAGATCAGAGCATTTGTCAGGTTGACTGTGGAGTCAAATTGTGACCTTTGACCTTTTTGCCTAGGGTATTCGCAGATAGGTAAAAGTATACTTTTTTCTGGATCGCTATGAGAAGAGGAATAATTTGGAAACCTTTTCAACAGCAGTTTGAATTTTGACCTCTGTGTGAACTTTGACCCGCCATATCTCACAATGCTGAATGCTGACAGAGATCCAGTAAACTTATTTTTGAAGTTGGTGGTCTTGAGAAACAATACCTATCAAAAACAAAACTCTGGACACCAAAACAAGCTTCTGTGGCTAAATTGAGTTTGGCGGCCGGACTATCAGTTCTTGGTAGCCGGTAGACTACCCCGTAGTCCACTTGCCCATTGTGCATACTCTAGATATTGTATTTAAGCTTAAAACTCTAATTTAATTAATGTGTGCACAATTGATAGATTTTCACATCTGATCAGTCACCCTACTCCCTCTGTTTGTTAGCTTCCCAAGTTTTGGGTTCGCTATCAACAAACTGGTTCCAAAATCAGAATTGTTCAGTATTAAAGTGAGCCGTTATAATTATGCAAGATAATGTTGCATTCAATTACTTTTATTGTCACTAATCGTCTGATATTTTTAACTCTTTATGACCATTTTACTATTGAATACTTTAATTTTAATAAACATCAGTATAATTTTGAGTTCAACGAAATGGGTTCATCATGACTAATAATAACATATTTTTAATAAAATTCGACTATGGCATAGTCTAGGTAGCCGGAGGGTTGGATTTGTGTATGTTGTGCCGTCAGTATGAATTGGTAGAGATGGGATAAACTTGGTCTGTTGCTCAACTTCAGCCCTATTCCACGTGGAAAATGTCACCATGACATTTGGTGAATATTAATATTTTCCTCGTGTCCAGGTTTTTAAAAAAATGATGAAGATTTACAGTCGAAATAGAAGGCAGTGTCCGAACAACGCTCCAGACAGTTTTTGCTTCTGACCTGAGAGGAATAATAATTCATTTGTGAATCACCAGCGCAGCCGTGCAAACATCTTCGGAGCCACTGTTTCACTCTTTTAAAGATGAACACTCCTGATGTATTCTCTGTGAACAGGTGAGGTTGACTCTCAAGTCTGTGTGCATGAGGTCTCTGTACTTGGGGACCAGACTTTGGTGGGTTAAACAAGTTTTCTGAGCGTTCAACCGGCCCTCTTTCCTCCGAGCATTTTGCTGGTGTTTTATTTGTATAAATTATATCTGTTGAAAAGTCTCCGTGTTCACGTATAACCAGATTGTACAGTTTTGGATCCATGATGGATTTTCTCTTTCCATGTTGGCAACGCATTTTCTGAGACATCTGTAGAAACCTCCGTTCCGAATCCTCCGATATTTACTGGAAAGTAGTCCATTCTCCAGTTTCAAATTCTGCTAGTAGATCGTCATATTCGTACATCTTCAAATGTGCAAATTTTAAAGTAACATACAGCAATGACATGCTTCTATCATTATTTTACCGGAGTATTATTTTTCTCAGTTCCCTTAAAAGGGAGGGCGCACTATATAAAATATATACACTTCAGTGGTTTAAAACAAGAAACGTCTCAGGCCATCAAATGTTGAAATTTTGGTCATTTGGGGATTCAACCTTATACTCCTAATTGATAATAAAGTCTTTTTGCTGTGAGAGTTCCATGTATGAGAATATCGTGCTTGAAATTACCTATTTTTCTATTAAAAACTGTGTTATATAGATGCTTAGTGGTGTTTAACTTTAAGTGACTTTAATAACGAAGGAGTGACGAAGGAGCAAAAGTGGTCTGGAAGTAAAACTATGTTGTACCATCTTCGATTTCGAAGAAAAAACAAGGGTTGGAACATGGAATGTGTTTTAAACAAATCCTTACCAATCACAAATACGCCCTTGTCATCCTTGTTCACATGATCCTTTAAAAAACCACGCAGTAAGGTTCCTACATACAACGAATATCGTACAAGTGTACTGGGCACTCCCGACGCAAACATGTACTTCGCTATCTCAGCTTTGCCGTCAGTATGAGGGCAGGATTTCCCAAGCAATTCCTTGATATCTGGCGCGCCGCTGAAAATCAGGTGTTTCACGCCAGCGGCTTTGCATGCATCTACCAAATTTTTCCCCTAAAAGGCAAAAATAAAGAAAAGTAAAATAAGACATCTTTAATATGAAAAGAAATACTTTAAAGCGCTCTAATATTCTCTCTTCAACCGAAACCTTTGTTGGATGCAAATACCAGAGCCTAATACCAGGGCAGGTCTGTAGGCCCTACCAGGGCAACTGATATTTTGACGATGCCAGCGTAGACTGGATTTTGGAAATATGTTTATTTAAGCTTCGTTAGACCAATCAGCATAAGAGCTGGTAACCAACTTAGTTTTTAGCATGAAAGTTCATCTATATTGGTAATCCATTGAGAAAGGGAATGTAATCGATGTAGTGTTCGTCGATCTCTTACCATACAGTTAACCACAGATGCCTTCTAAACAAGATCCTATAGAGCTTACCAAGAACACCCGTCTAACAGAAATTGGTGGTTTGAATATCAGCGGAATCTTATAACTTATAATTATTATTTATAAGATTTGGTATAAAAAGTCTCGTAGATTGTTTCTCAAAATTGATTTTAGAGAAATTCTTACCTGTTGGAGTTCTTTGTTAGAGTCGAAGAGTTCCCAGTAGTTTGTTAATCCAAATACACCATAACATCCCGATAGTATATCCGCTAAAGACTTGGGATCATCTAAGTTTCCTTCAACTACCTTTACACCTTACAAAAAGACATAAAAATACAGAATTATAGTTTTCTGGTTCGCTATCAATTCTATTAGATCACAATCTCATATCCCTGAATTTACACAGGGGGCAAAATTTACCCTAAAGTTTGTTTCAGTCCATACCCAATTTTGTTCATTCAGGAAACTTCTATTATACATGTAGAGAAGACTTTCCAAGCGCCAAGCGCGAGCACAGCGACTTGCCCATTAAGCCCCTGGTGGAGTGAGGGATTCCGATGGGCACACAAACAAAACAAAACAGTCAACTGTAAGATAGATTTTGTGTGTAGTTAAATATGCTACTACTATATAATATTATTACAGGTTGCACAAAATACAGAAAGCATATTAATCATTGGAATACGATTGAAATCGGACATTCCTGTTATACTCTGAAATAGTACGTACCGCACGTGCAGTGAGAATACAGTAACTTACCCTGTATTTCAAGCGCCTTAGCTTTATCACTCTTTGTATTCCTCGTAACACCTCGAACCTCAAAGATATCATTCTTCAACAGAGCTTCAACAACCCCACCACCCTGTCTTCCCGTAGCACCGAATACAACAATTACTAGCTTAGCCATTTTATTCGCAATCACCACTGGTTTGTACTGTAAATTTTTTATAGTAGTGCGTTAAATAACAGATTGCCAAAACACAATAGGGTGACCATGGACACACACTCTGACCAGGGAAGTGTGCAATTTTATTGAATCGTTGTTATTACCTAAATACGCGTATAATTATAGAATGTCAAGGTTAGCACAGTCACTCATAAAAATGACCCACTTGCCTGGTTGCTTATTCAAATAAAATGCCCTCTCTTCATGATATTACTTGCTTTAATATGAAAATAGTTCATGAAACTCGAACAATTTACCCAATTTTCACCCAAACAAGATAACGTGTGTTTTGTTTGAATTTTTTTCAAAATTTGACCACTTCCCCACAAAATTCTACTTAAGAGATCGGTCATGAGACCGAAAAATCAATAACCTATCTATTATAAATTAGGAAGTTTGGTGAATTGGTAAAAGGCTAAAACCTTACGGTCCTACAGTGGAATACTTATACGGGGAGGAGATTTAACAGTTCTATTTTTAGTCACTCTGAGTTATACGGGGAACTTATAAAATGGCCACAACATGCAAAGAATTCCAAGTGAAAAATACTAATCAGGCTAATAATCAAGTCCAAACTCTATGCATTTACGAACCGCGAAAGACCGGTGATCAGCTAGTAACCGAGGAATATCCTTCTGATATCAAATAATTTTGATTTCTTTTTTATTCGTGATATAATAGAAATGTTATGACAAATTATTAAAAAATACCTAAAAAAACCTCAATTTGTTAGGTGTTTTGGGGGAAGAAAGATCGAACTTTCCATATGATGGGCGGCTGTTCCACCCAGCAATATACACTTTAAGCATATATCATTAGATTGATAAAGTTTACTTCGAGTATTGAAAAATTTAACAAATATCTGTACTATATCGCGAATTTGTACTATATCGCGAATTAAAAAAAATCAATGCAATCTATCTGGTGTTTCTGATGTGCATCCAGGTCCCACAAAATACTTTGCAAAGGTGGGTGAATGTCCTTCTGATATCAAATTCGCGGTTCGTAAATGACAAGTCCTCCATGTGTATATCGTCCGGACGTGAGCAACCAGTGATGCATGACGCGGTATGACTATGCGAGCCAGCGCATATCACGGTCGCCATAACGCGAGAAAAGCAAACGTGGTGAAAATGAAAACAAAATACTGGTTTTTCAAGAAATAACACTACTTTCTCGTTTCTTTGTATAATTTAGTTGTTCACTTCTTTATAATAATTATTATCTGTTCTGAGTTTATGAGCTATGCGGTTAGACACACAAACAGACCATGTATCAACAGTCAAAGTCCCCGTGCATTGTATGCTGTGAATTCTCGCATATTCATGAGGGTCGATTGTGCCGTGTCCACAGAGGAGTAAGATAAGACAGAGCGCGTACCACCAGTCAAAGTCTCCGCCTCATCCGATAATGAGGGCCGATTGTTCCATGAAATGCGACAGGCGAGACTGCTAGGCAATTACCGCGTATTTTCACGGTCTGTCGCGTAATCGCTAAAGCACGCAACGCTCTATCGCGTATACGCGAAGGCACGCAGCGCTGGCGTGATTGTTAGACACGGCATGATCGAACAATCGGCCCTCATGAATATGCGAGAACTGGTAGCATACAATACACGGGGACTTTGACTGATGGTACGCGGTCTGTTTCTCTTTCGTCCATGGCCGTGTCTAACAATCACGCCAGTGTTGCGTGCCTTCGCATATACGCGATAGAGCGTTGCGTGCCTTCGCGATTACGCGATAGACCGTAAAATACGCGGTAAGTGCATAACAGTTTTGCCAGTCGCAATTCATGGAACAATCGGCCCTCATCAGGCCCGCGACACTCCGGCACTTGTTGGAAGACATATGGTACAGCAGACAGTACATGTACAATGTGATTCTCTCATTTATAATTAGGATTACGTCATTGCCAGAGCTTGTTTATTTGTTCATTAGAATGATTGACAGCGGTGGGCGGACTTATACTCTAAAAATGTGATTCTCCGATAAATTATAGGTCACTAGGTCAATTCGGACCGTCTCTTCCTCAGATCTCTATGTAGGACTCTATGGTATCTTCTCATTACACGATCGTAGTAAGACTTGGCCGGCGACGACGCTTGCGAATTGCCTGTCTTCAGCTGCGGTATAGCACGGTATAGGCAGTTTGCAGAGAGTGTCGCTTCTCTACCTATTTTTCTCGGCCCTCATTATCGGGTGATGCAGTATCAATCAATATATTTTATTAACATTCAACAAACAAACTGGTATAGTTAATATTGAAGTTACAAATACAAATATTTACAATTAAAGTTGTAATCTTAAACTTACAAGTTACAAGTACAAATATTTACAATATAAAAGGGGAACTTCGTTATCTTACTATAAATAGGGGAATGTTGTATGTATCTATGTATCTATGTATGTATCTATGTATCATGTATAAAGGCTCCGTCAGTTTCGATCAAAATGTCGCCAAATTCATACGGGACATTGAACCATATACCGAGACGGTTATGCGAAAATTTGGTTGGAAACGGGCAAGAATTGGCTGCAAAAACAGTGAAAATATGGGTAAAAACAGGGTTTTTGTTTTGAAAATCGGTTACCAGCCTACGCGTCACTGCAGCTGGCCGGCAGCGCGTCGGCGTCGCATGCGTAATGCGCATTACGCCAATGCGCGCGTACACGGCGCAGAGCAACACGATTTGCGAGCCAGAGACCAGTGGACATGATAATACGGAAAGAAGAAAAAAATAATAAAGGACAAAAGGTACATGGACGGGTCACGGGATGAAGCGGTACTGTAAAGAAAAATTAAATTAAAATGAGGACAAAAAGGTACAAGTAATTAGACCAACGGGTTAAAGTAACTAAATGAAACGGGAACGAAACAATGAAGGAAAGAAACTATTCAGGAAATGTAAGAAAAAAAGAAGCTAAAATAATGAGAACAGAATTAAATAAAAAAACATGGAAACGGGAAATCACAAGCAGCAAATAAAAAAAGATGCTAAAAGGGAAATGTAAGAAAGAACAGATTTAGGTTAAGGGCGTACTACACCCATATATTGGTTTGATTGGTCTAAAAAAATATTTTTTCATTTATAGCTAGGCGATATATGCACGGATCATGTGAAATTAAAAAAATTATGAAAAAACATCGTTTTTCACCTATTTGTCTTAAAAGTTGATTGGTTGATAAGGACGCTTATTCATCCCTTTTAAGGGATTTTTATTTAGCGAGAGTACGTAGTCAATCTTCATAGGGATGGGCGATACCAGCTTTTGGTACCCATTGTCGAACTAGAGCAGTCAGGGGGATTGGGTCGAATTTGTAGAAAAAATAAAACAAAATGAAAAAAATAATGGCCGCGGAGCGCGCTTGCGCGACGCAGGGGGTTGTCTGAGGGAGGGTGTTCCCCCCTCAGAAAAAAAAAAAAAAAAAAACGTGTGCAAAATGAAGATCTAATTGAAGCGATTTGGTGGACAATTTTGGCACTATTATGCCAAGGCCTATATACTAGTGTAAAATTTTAGTTTGGCGGCCGAAAATTTGTGAGAGCCTTTCGTGGACAAGTTTCGAATTCCCTATTATCGTAGGCCTATAAATTGTTTTAAACATAAATCGGCGAAAGCAGAAGCGAAAATGGCCACTTGTATATCGATTACGCAGGGGAGGGTAAAATGAAGACTAAATTGAAGTGATTTGGTGGACCATTTTGGTACTAGTGTGTAAAATTGTAGTTTGAAAAAGCCGCAAATTTGTAAAATGATGGTCCATGAAACCTTCCTTGGACAAGTTTTCCCTGTAAGCCTATACCGCAAATTGGGCTTAAATTTGCAAATGTTGGAAGAAGAGCGAAAATGATCATATGTTTATCCACTACGCAAGGGGGGGTCTGAGGGGGATGTTCCCCCCTGAGAAGTTTGAAAAATTTGCAAAATAAAGGTCGAATTGAAGCCATTCGGTGCATTGTTTTTACACTACTATTTGAATCAATTGCTTTAAACAGAAAAAGGGCCCGAAATCAATTTGCAAAACTTGAGATTGGCAATTACTAAAGCATGCATAAATCGATGAAGTCGTTATGGAGTCCGTCTTAATTTTTGACTTTGGTGGCAAAATGTGAGGGGCCCTGCATATCGGCGGACCCGCAGTAATTTTCACGTGCTTTTAGGACGAGGACCCGCCTTCAAGCAATGCCTAGTCGCAGGCCTCTATAGGACCTACTTCCAATCGTCCCGACTGTGCGGTTATTTACACATGGGCCTACTCAATTACGTGCAATTTAGTTTCTCTCCTCCTTTCCTCCATTTTCTCTTCTCTTTTTCCCCTTCCTGCCCCTTCTCTTCTCTTTATTTAGTTATTTGGGGGGCGTCAGCCACCTGAATCCGCGCCTTAAGGTTACACAAAGAGACGTATAAAAAACGTATAAAAGACGTATAAAGTTGTTCTCTAAAACAGAGTTTTCTCAGTAATCAAATATCGCAGCGAGTGAAATGTTGGTGCATTGGATGTAGCTTAACATTTTGTGTGTGTTATATACAAATTATTAGAATAAATTTGAAAATCCTTCGTTTAAAGCATTTTTACCCACCATGTTCACAAGATCAAAAACACGTTCCATGAGGTTTTTTTTTTTTTGCGCTCCGTATAAATCCACACCGAGGATTGTTTTCTTCTTTTTCGTATTGTATTACAAATCGATCAAAGAAATAATGTTGCCATGGGGAAGAACCAAATACAGTACCGATTAAATTTTAAAAGCCCGTTTTGGGGAAAATTTTGGAGAATTTGCTTGAGAAAAGCTGGTTTGTGAAATTATCGATATCTTGATTACGAGACGTTAATTTAGACATCTGAATACCTACATTATTTCTCAACATTCTGCCAATTGCTATTCCATTTGATTTTCACTCCAAATTGAAGAAAATTATAAAAAAACGAGGTTTTCCTCCATCAGTTCGTTCAAAATTTCAGCGCCGACATGCGTGTTTATTCTAAGAGCCATAATGCGGACGCGATTGTAATCATGTAATTGCATCCAATTACAGTTAAATCATCCGCTTTGAGAACAGTGAATTGCGTAAGCTGATCTATGGCCGAGTGGATAGAGCGTTGGACTGGGAATCTAATATGAATTATTTTTGTGGGTTCGAGTCTCCGTGTGGCTGAATTTCCTTTTTTTTCTCTTTTCTCATTTTTACTTCCTTTCTTTCCTCTTTTCTTTCTCCTTTCTTTTTCATTTCTTTTTTTTTTTTCATTTCTTTCTTTCTTTCTTTCTTTTCGTTCATTTTCTTTCTCTCTCTTTTTTTTTTTTTTTTTATTCTTTCTTGCTCCTTTCTTTTTAGTTTTTTTTGATTGATTCGCTGAGTGCAGTGAATCGTGATTGATTGTTTTTCACTTTATATAATTCAGAAATTTGTAGGCCTGCTAAGTCTGTCTTGTTGATTTTCATCCCAAAAAATCCCAAAATCATCCCTTACATTGTAATCAGGGGAATATCAGCATTGATTTCATCAAAGATATCAAGGCTATAAATTCAAAATGCCCCCAATCAATTTTAAAATTGATAAAATCCTTGTGAAAATTGCCGAAAACGGCTTGTGCCACCCCCCCCCCCGGCATCCGAGCTCCGGGCACGAGCTAAGCCAAGTTTCATAGCCTTTTCATGTCTTGACCGTGGATCAATATTCTATTGTAAGTAGGCCTACGTCCCGCTACGCTTGTTCATTTTCTGCATGGCTGTTTCTGTTATGAACTTACGCCCCTCTGAAATCAAGCGCATGAAAAACTCTCGGCTAACCTTAATTGAGTCCATGTGTAGGCCTATGTTGGGGATTGGAGGGGGGTACTGAGGCCTACCACATTTAATAACGAACTTACTTACTCTTTGTGGGATTTCGAATCGCAACACAGGTAATAATAAAACCAGTAGCAAACTTCACTTTACCAACAAGATACAACAACTTTACAACTTTCTTTTTAATTAATGAAACAAAGCTTATTTTTGACTCAGAGTTTAAATTTAAGATGCTAGCCGAAGTCAATAACTTTGCACATTCTTCGGGTTCCTTTGTTTCCACTCATGTTAAAAGAAGACATAAAACCTGATGATCAGCTGACTCTTTCTGTTGACAATTTAAGTTTAAAACATTATTAACACAATTTTTGTGTTGAAATTAATTGTAAACATTAAACAAAACCAATACATTGGCTATAGTTTCAAATCTTTCATAACATATAACCGTGGTGTTTGTAAAATATTTTGTAAAAGATTTGCAATTAGGCCTACTTTGATTGGATTCGAACATTGCAACTTTACAATGCTCAAGAACACGAAAACTTCGGGTGTGTGAAATATTGTTAAAAATTGTATGAAATGAGGATTCCTAGCGTAAACTAGTTTCTATACACTTTTAAATGTGAATGATAGGAGGTCTGTAGGCTAAAGGGGGCCCCGAAAAATTTTGTGATGATTTTTTTTGCTTCAGCCCCCCCCCCCCCCCCCAGCAAGTGTTTGTGAACGGTCGACGGTCCCTATAGGCCTACCACACACAATTTATTCGCTACCTGAAGTCGCTAATAGAGAATGAAAGATTTTTTATTTAATATTTGTTTTCAATTTTCGAATAATTATTTTTGTTTTCAATAGGCCTACGTTCCATAAAAATAAAAGTATTGTATCGGAAATTGACCGATACCAAAATGGTATCGAATCGCCCACCGCTAGAAAAACCAAATCATGGCGTCTGTACAAAAATGTATGCGGAAGTCTTTCGGCAAGCGAATACAGTGAGTTTCATGGATTTATACTGGATTTATAATGGATTTTCTTAAAGTGGAATGATTTCAGCATGCGGTACAGGTAAGTGACGAAACTGTTAATACACGTGAACTAGTAGGGTGTCCCATTTAGCTGTTATCATTGTGAACATACCGATTCACATTACAAATGCATTATAAATCATGTTTTGTAAGCTTCCCGTATTTCCTCAGAAAACTGAGCAAAAATTCACCTAATACTGAAAACCAAGGCATTTACTGTTCTTTAATTTCAACCTTATCAAACCTGAAACAAATATGCTGCCTTGCGAACACAAATTTTGCATATCATTGTCAACTAAAAGGGGGAAATAAGTTTAATTTCATTGATAACATGAAATTGATGCATATTAATGTTTTCAAAGCTGTGCATAATTAATTAATTTCCCCCCAAAAATAATTTTTATACTTTTAGCGTCTGTCACAAATGCTTAACAAGTGTGAGTGATTGGATTAACGGTATCAATTCTGAAATTCTAAAGAAACTCGATTTTGTGAATCGAGGTCTATGTACCTCTTCCGAGCTTCTACCTTTAAAAGCATGTAAGCTACATTGATACCGATGCCACCAATAGAACGAGAAGATTTGCCCCTTCATTTTGCATACCACTTTGACCAATTTTTTTTTCTCATTTCTCCACAAAATGCAGAAAACCCGCAAAAAAATCCAATGGGTGTAGTACCCCCTTAAATAAATAAATAACATGGAAACGGAAAATCACAACAAGCTAAGCAGAGGAAACTAAAAAAGAAAATGTTAGAAGAGACAGATTTAGATAAATAAAAATGTACCTTTTCAATGATTCTACCTGTTCAGTAATTTTTCCTGTTATAGTGAACGCTCCCATTTACTCATCTAGCGGGGACCCGCGCGAAGCGCAGGTATCCCGCTAGTCTTACTATAAATAGGGAAATGTTGTATGTATCTATCTATCTATGTATGTATCTATGTATCATGGAAAGGCTCCGTCAGTTTCGATCCAAATGTCGCCAAATTCATACGGGAGATCGAGGAATATACGGGAACGTGTTTAAACTTTATTTGGTTGAAAACGGTCAAGAATTGGCCTCAAAATCAGTGAAAATGTGGTACGTTGCTATGCTGGGTAAACAAAAAAGGGAGTCAGTTGTCAAGCTAGCCCGTGCGCGTCGTACGGGCGTATCTAATGCCAAGCCGCTCGCGTAGCGCAGCGATAGCGGGCGGGTAACGCAGCACTACGCCATGTCGCGCGTAAACGACGCAGAGTCGCGCAATGAATTATAATATGGGTGAACGACCGACCGTAGGCGTAATAAATACGGGGAAAAGATGTGTGTTAAAAAGTACAAACAACATGAAGAGGTAGGCCTACTGTAATTAAAAAAGAAAACAAAATGAGGACAAACAGGTAGGCCTACGAGTATAGTAAGATGGTAACGGAAATTTGCAAGCTTAGCAGCAAAATGTTTTTAAAAAAATGGAACAAAATTGGCCCATAGAAGAAACTAAAAAGAAAGAAAGAAGCTAAAATGGAAACTTAGGCTTAACGAGGGTCAGACTCAGATAAATGAAATTTACCTTTTCAATGATTCTACCTGTTCAGTAATTCCTCCTGTTTTAGTGAACGCTCCCATTTACTCACCTAGCGGGGACCCGCGCGTAGCGCGGGTGTCCCGCTAGTCTTACTATAAATAGGGAAATGTTGTATCTATGTATGTATCTATGTATCTATGTATCATGGAAAGGCTCCGTCAGTTTCGATCCAAATGTCGCCAAATTCATACGGGAGATCGATGAATATACGGGAACGTGTTTAAACTTTATTTGGTTGAAAACGGTCAAGAATTGGCCTCAAAATCAGTGAAAATGTGGTACGTTGCTATGCTGGGTAAACAAAAAGGGAGTCAGTTGTCAAGCTAGCCCGTGCGCGTCGTACGGGCGTATCTAATGCCAAGCCGCTCGCGTAGCGCAGCGATAGCGCGCGGGTAACGCAGCACTACGCCATGTCGCGCGTAAACGACGCAGAGTCTCGCAATGAATGATAATACGGGTGAACGACCGACCGTAGGCGTAATAAATACGGGGAAAAGATGTGTGTTAAAAAGTACAAACAACATGAATTCAGAGGTAGGCCTACTGTAATTAAAAAAGAAAACAAAATGAGGACAAACAGGTAGGCCTACGAGTATGTGGGTTAGCCTATAGTTAGTCACAGTAAGAAAATGAAAACGGGAATAAAATAGGCTAAAGAAGGAAAGAATAATAAAATCTAATAAAATTAGATGATTTAAATAAAAAAAGCTATTAAACTGAGGACAGAACTAAATAAATAACATGAAAACGGGAAATCACAAGCTAAGCAGCAAATAAAAAATGAAGTCAACAGGGAAATGTAAGAAAGGACAGATTTAGAAAATAATGGGAACGGGATTGAGTAAATAAAAAACATGGTAACGGAAATTTGCAAGCTTAGCAGCAAAATGTTTTTAAAAAATGGAACAAAATTGGCCCATGTAGGCCTAGAAGAAACTAAAAAGAACTTAGGCTTAACGAGGGTCAGACTCGGATAAATGAAATTTACCTTTTCAATGATTCTACCTGTTCAGTAATTCCTCCCGTTTTAGTGAACGCTCCCATTTACTCACCTAGCGGGGACCCGCGCGTAGCGCGGGTGTCCCGCTAGTTATCTATAACTTTGTAAGTCCCTGTTCGTACGTGAATCAAAAGCTGACTTGACGAATTTGGTTATTGAAGTAATACTGTCAAAATCACTTGCACTCATTATAAGTTTGAAAATGTCAGTGTCTGCCATACCATCTATATCATACATTTCATGTATTGTATATAATAAATCTTGGCGAGGGTTGGTATAGAAAGGACATATCATTACAAAATGAAATTCATCCTCCATCTTATTTAAATTACAAAGTGTACAAATTCTATTCTCTGGATTAATTTTTGGAGAGAAGTGACGCCCCTTTTCGATCATGAGATTATGTGCGCTTATTCTTAATTTACAGAATGCAGCTCTGGAAGATCTTTTAGCGATAATAACATAATTTTCTGCACTGAAAGAATTTTTGAATGTACAATATGTTCTGAGTTTAGGACTAAAATTATTAATATGATTAACCCAAAGATTGCTATAAACGATTTGAAGTTTAGATACAATAATTTCATTAAAATTGGAAGCGGTGATCGTATTTGGTTTATCCCAAATATCCATCCTATTGATAAGGCTAAATATATTTTTTATACCTGCCGACCATGTGAAATTATTAGTACTCAGTAACTCAGTGATGCTGAGACTTTGACTGCGCGGTCTGTTATCTTTTTCGTCCATGGTTAGAGAAATAAGATACTTGTTGGTCTGGGCTTCAGAAGATAGTGGACATGCCAAAAATCGTTCCTCGCAATTGCAATTACAGTTTACACGTCAATTTAGGCTATACCGCTGATGGACGTAAGTTTGAAGTTAAATTTCGTGTTGAAATATTATATTGTTGAATTGTGAAAAGAATAAACAGCCACTGTCCCAATTTTGGATTTGGATCTGGATCAATATTCTCAAAGCTGTGATAGAGCCAACTCAGCCAAGTGAGATGCAAGAGAAGTGATGTGTGTTTGTCTGCTATAATTTTTCTTTATATTGTGTAGATGATTGTAGGCCTAGTTGCTTATAAAGATTACCTCGAGAAATTTCAAAAATATAATTTTTTAATAATTTTTCATAAAATGTGTACTATATATATCGAATTAAGAAAAAATCAAAATCATTTGATATCAGAAGGATAATACTCGTATTCAGAATGCAATTTCTGTGTTTCTGATGTACTCTCAGGTCCTACAAAAATGCTGTGCAAACGTCGCTATCCGAGCCCTTTTAAGGTATTAAAATATCTTTTATTTTTGTTAAATGTACAAACACGCTGGAATAACGAAGCCTTCCGAAGTTCATCATTATCAATCGACTGCGGAGATTACAAGCTGTCTCCAACTGTTGTGATCTTGGGCTAACGAAACAATTTTGGAGGAGGTGCTGGACATACTGCAAGTACTGCGTGATCATGATTGTTGCTGCTTCTTTGGTAACAATCTACAAATTCTAGGGAGAGTTTGCAGTCTTTGTTAAGTAATAAGTTCGTATGCCATGAATGAAGCCAATAATCGCATTTAACATTCTCATAGGTCTTGCGGTTCTTAGCCAATAATATAAGATTTGGGGATTTCCCTCTGCCGAGAAAAATCATGCGCATATGGGGCGGAAATGATGTCTGGATTGGCATGTGACCGGCTGTGACTTTATCCGTGAACTTTTGCGTTACATTTCCTGCAGATATGGAAGCCTAATGGTAATGTTATGAACTCGCCATACAGCCGAATCAGTATTCAGCTTTTGGTAAATTCATGTTACGCATGAATTATCTTTGAATTAGCGAACAAGGGATTAAATCTTTAGCTCAAGAGGGCAGTATAACACCCTTCTCAAGAGGGCAGCATATCAATTTTTAACGGAGATGTCTCAGGTGGTGGTCGCATTGCATTCTCTAAATTCAGTAAATTTTCATCGTCAACCGTGTAATTGAATGGGATTATTTTGAAATTTTAAAACGCTTGAAATATCACAAACAAATAGGCCTATGTTAATAAATAATATAAATACAAGCTAAAACCGTTGGGGTTCGATAAATGAACCCCACAAAACTAACCGAGTATATGGAATATGCCATACGACCGGGCGGTTTCACAAGTTGCCGGCTCAATCATGCCACTCGCCGTCTGAGAAGTCTATCGGTTTCAGTGCGTAGTTTATTTGAACAGTGATTCCTATCAAGTTGCAAGCACTTTAATCAGGGAAGTAGTAGTCTAAGACTACTTTCCTGATTAAAGTGCTTACTCTACGCTCAGTTAGCTGCTTTAATGTTATTGTAATGGATTGAGGCGATTGCATTGAAACCTATAAATAATTCATAACAGTTACGTGATCAGCCGATTCAGTGGCCATTATTTTACTAGCAAATCACCGGCTGAATTCGTCATAGGTTTGCGTTGTTAAATGAAACTCGTGACACATCTCAGTAGTTCAGCTATAAACTGCACTAGTGTTTTTGTTTTGCTCTCATTATAAATTGCAGATACAAATGTAGGAGCCCGTTTGCATAACCTTTGGAAGCATTGCAGAACCAATACTGACCAACAAAATGCGAAATGGCGATGACACAAAAACATGCCAAAGTGGTGAGGGCTTGCATCAAGATCATTATTTGTATCATCGTATTGAGGTCGTATTTTCAGTACCAAGAATTCAAGAAGATTACTAAAGACCTTCAAAGAGATGAACTTACCAGTGAAAAGTTATTTGGACCGCTGAGCAAAGAAGATGCTTTGTTAAAAGTTGAAAATGGTAAGTGTTGTTCCTTTGGAGTATTGTTCTTCTTTGCTTATTTTTTTTTTTTTTTCTTTTTTTTTTTTTTGGGGGGGGTAATTAAACATATCTAGAGTTATATAATGCAATATACTCTGAATGTTGGTTTTTTTTCTTTCTTTCTTTCTTTCTTTCTTTCTTTCTTTCTTTCTTGAAATGTTGCCATTTTAAAGCTAAATTGGTCAAATACGACGTAAATGTGAACAAATCCACGCGAAAATTTGCAACTGTTAATCTAAAATGGTCCAACATTGGTGGGGGATGATTGTATGGACCATCCTCCCTTGTCAAATTGTTTGGGATGCATCCCCAATTCCCCCGGTATGTATGCCAATTATGTTTATATATTCACAGAATGACCGTTAAATATATTGGAGACAAAGACACATACTCCATGAATTAAGGTCAACTTTTAAGCTACGATAGTTAATGATAGTTAATGGGGGTGAGGTTAACTAGGCCCCTGGAAATGATGCCATTATGGCTCATAGTGAAATTGAAGATAGAAAATCGGACTGTAAAACCAAATGTATGAATCTTGCCCGTCTTAATTGTCAACTTAGTTTGGCATAATACAAAAATATTTTACTATGTTTTGTTTCTGTTATATAACAGTGTTAAGTAAGTGGACGTGTTAAGTTTAAACAAATTTGTAATAGATTTTGAATAAGTGTATAGATAATGCTAAGTTAATAATTGAATCGTTTGCGATCAGTGATTATTTCTTAGCTAATGCAAAGTGTACGTCGTAGTCGCAAAGAGCAAAGAGCAAGAATCACGTTAGAATCCATATCATTGGTCAGTATTCAATCGCCCGCAATCAGCGATCGAATTATAATTTGACTTGACTCAGGTACACGTGCTACTTTATCTGTATGATATTAGGTCGCCGAACCTTGGTGTGTTATTATTTGTTTTGGAGAGTTTCTCTATCTACAATACCAATAGCAAAGGTTGTTCAGGCTACCCGTGTCTCATTCTCTTGTACATATATTTGCTTCCGTTGTAGGTATACAATCATGGCCATCGTCACAAGGTTTTGGTTTTCTTGATGTGGGTGATTTTACCAGATTGTGCAAGGGAAATCAGGCCTGCTTTATGCAATATTTATAATATTATTTCGATTTTTGAAACATAAGACATAAGCCAAAAATGGATTAAAAATTAGTAAACATTTGTGGTAAATAAAACTTATTGCGGTCAAGTGCACTCAAAAACAAATATTTTACCGAAATTTGTTAAATATTTTAACACACACAAAAACAGTCTACGAAAACGCATTTTGAAGTTTGACTTTCCTCAAATAGATATGAAAATTGTGGTTAGGCAAGTTAACCGAGTCGGTTATAGAAAACAAGTTATATCGGCGCACACGGCAAACAAGCATAATTATTTCATGCCTTATTGTAAAAATGTAAATCATTTAAATCACTGTGCATTTACTATAAATAGTTCATTGCGAATCAGGGCATAATAAGACGAGAGGGGAAAAGGATTTGTAGACTTTAACATGTCATAAATATGTTAATATGCATGTAATTGCTAGCATGTGAACATAGCCTGGATAAAACATGAATAACACAGATTTTCTACTCACTTGAATATTTACCCGCACCAAGGATTTTCATTTGTTTATTTGAAATTAAAGATAAATATGATAAATAACACGTCTGCTTGAACTTAAAGTTTTATTCTTCCAGGCTTAATATATCTACAAAGCACATGTTACTTATTACTGGTGTGGGTTTTCTAATAAGTTAAAAATTTAATAATAAGACAAAAGTCCCCACAAGTTTGAGTAGTCATAAGTCTAAGCTCAAATGTGACCTGGTCAAACGAAATGAGCGTAAAGTCGCAAGTTAGGAGTTTCGAGACTTTCCAACTGTTGAAGTGATGTTCTTTGCGTTGGCAGTGGTATGTCCTTTGTGAATGGGGATAGAATTGAATGTCCCCATTCACAAAGGACATACCACTGACAATACAGGTGTCTTCAAACAAAGAACAGCAACTCAACAATTGGAAGGTCTAGAAACCACTAGTTTGCTATTTTTCGCTGGAAACAGGTCACAAATAAGTAAAAGCATTACAACTGATATGACCGTGTGGATAATTTTGTTACAATTCGTAGAACAAGATACTTGAAAGAGTATTTAGTTACATCTCAATTATTCTGCAAGGTGTCTTGTCCATATACAGTGATGCAAAAATCGATTATTGTTGCAGTAATGTTGTGAAGGAACAGGGTTTTTAAATGGGGCCAAATTCGTTACCCTGCGACACAGTAAAATATCTATGAACTTCATTGAAAATTTATAGCACGCGTTTTCGAAATTGCGAGGTAAATAAATTACTTCTTGCTTATTTTACGGTGATTATTCGTACACTTGATATTTCTTCTTTCCTATTGCAGATTTATCGAGCAGAGCTTTCGCGCTTCGTCATCCACTCGGATTTTTTACTGAAGATGACGAAGATAATGAAAACTGCACCAGGAGAGGGATCGAAAGCTTCCCAACCCTTCTCACTAATGAACAACGTCTTAACGGGGCGATTATCATCAACTTCTTGGTGGCTTTCTATATGTGTGGTATGATAGGATATAACTGTGACATCTATTTTGTGCCAGCACTTGAAGTGATTGTTGACGGTAAGTTTGTTTGTTGTTTGTTTGCTTGCTTTGTTACCTTTATTTAGTTATTGATGATCGTGGATGAGCTATAATTGAAGACCGAATTAAAAAGACTAGTTTGCGTCTGACGTCAGGGCAAAGACGTGACGTGATTGGTTGCTGACCTGCGCAGTACAGCATTTTTTTTTGTCTGGTTGTCAGGACGTCATAGGCAAACATGTTTTTTTTTAATTAGGACTTCAATTATACATGGTTTGGTGTTGGTCACAACTGATGCACAGCAGCACTGACTCAATTACCAGAGTTGCTTCACTCCACACCTCAGACCATACATAATACCTTAATGGTCTCAGCTCCACACTCTCAGAAAAATGGTTCTAAAATCTGTCTTCTACTTTCATGACTTTGAACCTGCAACCGTCCTGTGAGGAACAAGAAAAAGGTCTATAGACAAGATGATATGATGTGCTGAAATCGGGGGGGGGCACTCCCACTTTGGACGTGACGCGTATGTAGGGCTATTAAGACCCCCTTTTTCACCATCGCTGTTACCCAAAGACCCAGTTTCCTTTAGATCTGTCACCCAAAGACCTAGACCCTAATATTTCCATCTGAACAGCAACAAATCGTCTATCACTGATTTTTGAGGCTTCTTTTGGCTCTCACCCAAAGACTCCCTTAAAAATAAAGTCATATTCTCACCCAATGCCCCCCCCCCCCCTAATTTAGATCCAAACGGTCCCTCTCTCACCCAATGACCCCATATTTTGTACACTGATTTATACTCTCACAGAAAGCCAAAAATCATGCTCTCAGGCTTGCAATGACCCCATATTTTGCTCTCACAGGATGCCCCTTACTGGCCAGCCCTACACCTATATCCATTTCATATTGAAGTGTCACCCCCGGGGATGAAATGTAACCGTTTAGATACAATTTTTTCTGTAAAACAATAATGTAACATTAGCATAGTAAGCAAAGAAAGATTGCAGTGAGAGAGGTGTAAAATCGTACTGCATGGGATGGAAGAGGGGTAGTTTCAAATAAAAAGGAATAAAGATCTTACCATTTCGGTTACCATTGTTAGGAAATCACGTTCTGGAGGGTTGTTGGAGCAGAATTATTAATAATTATTTGTGTGTGGAATAATTGATTAACCGGGTGGAAAATTATTGATAAATACCACCAGATATACTGGAAAATACTGACCGGGAATTTTCATGTTGAAAGCTGATTTGAAAAATGTGTCTATATAAATGGGTCTACATGACTCCTACTTTTTAGGCTAAAATGGCCAAATATGATGTTAATTTGGTCAGAAACCCACATATCAAAATATTGGAGATTTATCCCACCCCCGGAATCCATAATGTTCATAACAATATCATAACTCCTACAGCTTAGGCCTATATATAACTCTAAATTTATTCGATCTGTTTGCCTTTTTTGTCTTTTGCCATGTACCAATGTTTAGTTTTTTATTTGTTAAAAAACTAAAACTAGAACTGGAAAAGGTCATAGTTAGGGCCTAAAACTTTATTTTTCATCTGATTTATTTAGCACCCATTTTTTAATTCAGCTTTCAACATGAAAATTCTTGAGTATTTCCTAGTATTACTGGTATTAACCAATAATACCGATATTTCCCACCCGGTTAGTTGTGCCATACTGCAGTTACTGTCCGTTTTCCTATACACAATACACAGTGCTCTCACCATTGACGCGTGACCTCTACAAATGATGTATGTTGGGAGAATGGACACTTGCCTAGTTAACATCACTGTGTGAAAAATAACCAGCCAATATTTTATTTATTCTCCAAAACTTCTAGCAAATATATTTCTCTAACATGACCTAAAATTACAGCTAGGTTAGATGTTCAGAAATGGTCGCACTTTTGTAAAATATGAGTGAGGGCAAGGCATAGCTAGCCAACTCCCCGTGTTAATTGAATGGAGATTTGACCGAAAATATTGGTATCGGACCGCTCACTTCTGAAGGATGCCACAAAAAACGGTAAAAGCTACATTTAAATTATTCTAAATAGGTTCTAGAAAATAAAGTTTTGTAACATGTCCTAAATTTTTAGCTAATTTAGATGTTTGGAGAGGGTCGCACTTTTGTGTTTTAGGAAGGATATGTAGGCCCTAAACGAAAGATAACACCAAAAATATGAAGAAATTATTTCCAAACCGTGTTAAGTCAACAATCATTATGTTGCTCATTTTGAAGAATGCTGGTTAACAAAAAGCAGGTCTTTGTCTCATTTCGTGAACAATGGTACACATACATTGTTTCCTTTCGTTTCCTTTATAATCGGTTACCCAACTGAAGCTATAATACCAGCTTTATTGCGATGTCGCACATTGAAAACAGACACTTGTACACAACCAGAGAAGATCTGATTTAATCAGTTGAGCTGCTTCAATGAGTGTTATCTTGGTTTACTAGCTTTTAATGGGGTTTAAGTCCTGCAAAGGTCGAGATGAATTCTACTGTAGACATGACTGCATCATGCCACACACAAAAAGTTACTAGCATTCAAAGAACTTGTCATTACAAAATTATGTAACATGATCATGAAAAGACAATATTGATGTTTAAGATCTTAATTATATCATTCATAAACAGTTCAATTCGGGATGTATAAATATTATCTAAATTGACATCCCTATATGGACAATGGATCTATTATCAATCAAACATATCCCGTTCTGTGCTGGTATCCAGCAGGTCTGCAAATGTAAATCATTGTAACACCTGATAACGACAATTGACTATTAATATTATAGAATTGGTGATGAACAGTGGTGATGATTTCATTGCTGTCTTGTTGGTAAGAAGAAAATTTGGCCCAGCATTAATTCAAAAGAAAATATCATATTTTCATTAAAATGTACCAAAGTTTAATGTGTTTGGTATCAATCTGGACTAAAATTGAATCATTCGCCAAATTTGGTTGATTACTGCACATTGCATCCACAAATAAAAAAACATATCCAGCATATTTCACATCTGCCTCAATACTTCTGGTAGAATAAACAACCCTAATCTCTGTTTGATCCCGGGTTTCTGATAGCCATCATATCTTGAAGGTCATCACAAAAATAATGCATCTACCTGCAGCAATGTTTGCTTATCTTAACTTGCACTGGGATCCACAACATGCGCATCTATCAGCACACGGTTCTTTAACCCCAATACATTTGTACATTCATTGAATGACTTTGAAACTTTAGGTACAAAAACTCACACTCTGCAACTTAGGTCAATTTTTGCACTATGATTGTTTAATTGAGGTTATTGGATTATGTCATTGAGATTAGGCTATTGTGGTTCATAATGTGGGTCACTGTCTATCGGGCTATAAGAGGCGGTAAACTGGTTTAAGCCATATCAAAGGTCGCGGTTTATTTGGTGTTTTTATAAGTCCATTAATTTTGATTTTAAACAAAGAATATACGCACACCATTTTATCCCGTGCATATCAGAAAACAATAATAAAATAAAATCCAAGCATATTGTGGTTTTATTTCTGAGCTGGGCATAATTTTAGCAAAACAATTGCGGAGTAAATCTAGCAAGAGTGAAATTAGATATTTTCACAAAGTCATGCCTATATGGTGCCTCCTCCGTAGAGGGCGCCCCAAAAATGGTTCTTCAAAGGGGTACAGAACCTTTTGAAGAAGGGTGCTTTCAGTTTAAAGAACTGGGGGGGTCCATTCTTTAAACCTTTCTTTCTTAGAGTACATGGTGTGTCAAAATGAATGAATGTTAATTGAGCCAGAGTACACTTTGGCGGAATTATGAAATTAATAAAATGGACGATTATTTACAACTGCTCAAACTATGCTTTAAATCACTGCAACATGTTATCTTTCTTTTTTGACTGGGAACATGAGGACGGTACGTTACAGATAGGTCAATATACATTTCTGAATCAGTATACATCTAAAGAACCGTTTTTGGTTCTTTGAAGAAGAACTGTTTCAGCTTAAAGAATAATTTAGAAGCTTTTTTGGGTCTGCGCTAATCTAAGAGAGAAATCATTTTAAAGAACCAAACAGTGATATTTGGAGTTGATCGACGGGAATTATATAAATAAACATAATTTTTCACCATGTTCGCCGTCGCAAGTAATTTGCTATTTGCGGAGAGGAGATAAGTTTAAATGACCGCTTATGGGTTCGAATTTCAATCAGAAAAAAAAAAAAAAAAAAAAGTTGTTTGCTTGCCCTCAACCGACCGACCCTAATTTTGGAAATCAGAAAAAAGTTTTTTTTTCTATTTACTGTACAAAAGAATACCGACCCTATTTTTGGAAATTCCTGAAAAAGTTTTTTTTTTTTTTTTTTTTTTTTGCATTCTGAAGATGTAAAAAAAATGTATTTTAGAGCTTGTGTTCAACATTTTAGTTGTTTTCTAATATTAGTTGATTCATTTTGACACCAAAATTGTCTGATTTTTCATATTTTGAGCCTTAATTAATACAAACATTAGAGTTTCCTAGTAATTAAAAAAAAAGAAAAGAAAAAAAAAAAAAAATCCCGACCGACCGACCCAATTGTTAAAATTCAATTGAGGGCAAGCAAACAATTTTTTTTTCTTGGCCTAATCATGAACCTCCCAAGGCCCAGTGGTTAAGGCGCAGGTTTCGTAAACCTGAGGTCCAGGGTTCGATTCCTAGGCGGGATCACCTTTTCTACTTGTCTCCTTTATTACTTGCGACAGCGAACGTGGTGAAAAATTATTTTGAAAGAACCTTTTCAAGATTTTCCGTATTATTGGACAAAGGGTTAAGTCAAATTATTAATGCAATTCCCTTAAAAACAACGAGTCTCTACGCTATACAAGGGTGTTAAAAAGAAGCGAACCTGGTGAAAAATTATGTTTATTTAAATAATTCCTGTCGATCATGCCACTGTTTTTCCATGTAATATTTCCTCACAGGGAGGATGGCAATTTATTTCTCGCATTTACGGCCCTAGCTACAATGGGCTATTTGCTGGGAGGAGATAAGTTTAAGTGACCGCTTATGGGTTTTAATTTCAAACAGCCTATAAATCATGAAGCTCCCGTGGCCCAGTGGTTAAGGCGCAGGTCTAGTAAACCTGAGGTTCTGGGTTCGATTCCCAGGCGGGATCACTTTTCTTCTTGTCTCCTTTATTACTTGCGACAGCGAACGTGGTGAAAAATTATATTTATTTTGAAAGAACCTATTCAAGATTTTCCGTATTATTGGACAAAGGGTTAAGTCGAATTTTTAATGCAATTCCCTTAAAAACAACGAGTCTCTACGCTATATATACAAGGGTGTTAAAAAGAAGGGAAAAAAGAGGGACGATACATCTTTAGAGGAAAGGAAAAGGTAAATAATGGTAATAATACAACAACCGGAATTGAGTTTTTAATTGAATTATTCATAACCTCATATTTAGTTTAATTTCAAACTCATTTATATCGTCACTTTGTTTCTCATTATGTATTCTATGCTATAATTTCTTGTGACAGGCGGGTAGCGTTTGTTTCATATCCATTGGGACTATATAAAACCTGCTGGTACAAAACCTGTACAAAGTCGGCATAGCTCTATCACACACAATAGCGACGAATCCCGCACTGAAATGTCGCGACTTTATAATGGTTTTGTGGAAGCAGGTCTATAATAAATTTTGGCCCTTAATTAATACAAATAGGCATTTTATGCATTATTGTTTATTATCACTGATAAAAATCACGCTTGCTTGTCGAAAAATATGGAAATTTTAGTTTTCACATTTGATAGACATATTATAAATTTAATGTCCTTAACAAATCGGTATATTGCGATTCGTATTAATATTTATTCAATATCCAATATTAATTTTAATCATAGACCCTTGAAATATATTTCTATAAGATAGATAAGACTATAAGAGCAAGCTTTAAAGTTAAAACAGAATCTTTTGAGGAATGAAGATAATATATAATTTGCGTTTTTCAGCAAGCCTACGACGTATACCCAGTACACACATTGGCAATATAAAACAAGCAATGTGTAAATTTACAGTATTACAAAGGCGGAGGGGGAAAGTATTTTAATATGTCAATATTATGTTAGAATATTTTAGCATGAAAGAATAGAAAGAGTGTTAGAGAGAGGGGGAAGATAGGGAGGGGGAGGGAGGGGGAGGGAGGGGGAGGGAGGGAGAGGAGAGAGAGAGAGAGGAGAGATAGAGAGAGAAAACAGTAAACGAGTGTAAGAGAGAGAGAAAAGAGACAGAATTGAGATAATAAAAAAAAAAAAAGAAGCTCATAAAGGGACAAAGAAACAGCACTTGAGAGAATAAAGGTGTGAGAGGGGGAATAGGGAATGAGGGATTTCATATAGAGCATGTTTAAAAAACGGATATGGGGAAGAGAGGGGAGGGGGAGTGAAGGAGAGGGAGGTGGAGAGGGGAGGGAGGGGAGGGGAGAGGGGTAGATATGTCAATATTTTACTCTTGTGTAGGTTGTTGCAAAAGCTTTAGGAACGTCGAAACGTTGCAGATCATACCATTCGATTTTTAAAAAGCGACACCATGGCCATGCCACTTTTTTGCGATTTAAAACCTATTTTTGCCAATCATTGCAACCCACATGATGATATCATTTTTTGTTAGCGGTTTGTTTAGATATTCAGGTCACAATATTCATTAGCATGAAGTGAATTAATTGCACAGGATGTCGTTAAATGCGTCGCCTACTTACCATGATTACGTTGGAAAGTGCAGTGAACTTAATAGGGGCTTTTTGTGGGTTAAAAAAAAAAAAAAAAAAGAAAAGAAAATGAAGTTCAAACACGCATGCGAATAATGAGTTAGAAAGAAATAACCCAAATGGACTTTCTGTATGTTTCTCCTCACAGAATTAAAGATCAAGCCCGATGTTGCCGGTGCTACTTTTATGGCTATTGGGAGCTCAGCTCCAGAATTTTTCACAGCAGTGATAGGTATGTATATCTTCATATTATCAAATTGCTCAATCTTGTATTAATTAATAAATTGCGATGGCTTATTAAGTGGCTAGGCAGAGACCATAATCTTCCTGCATGATCGCGACACCAACTATTTGAACATGTTGAAGCAAGCAGTACGATCAATGTGCGTTTTCCAGTCGCAGGATTTCCATGCAAGACTTTACTTGAGAGTTAATCCTGGAGTTTTTAATCATTTTCTCTTTGAAAAATTCATCATCATCATGATCATTATGATCGTCGTCGTCGTCGTCGTCGTCGTCGTCGTCGCCGCCATGTCATATATTTCTCATCTTCATTATCATCATCATCATCATCATCATCATCATCATCATCATCATCATCATCATCATCATCATCATTATCATCATTCCCAAGCAGCTTTTATGTCAAGACTTATCAAGCCATTAACAGCTGTTATCCTTACGATAAAGCTGACGGGTTGGCGCCTAGATAGCTATTAACCTCCTTTTTGAAGCTGGTCCGTTTCACAATTCCAGGAATGTGAGGCGGGAGCACATTCTATGTGCGGGCCGCAGATGGAATGAAAGACCGCACATGACTAACAAGATTAGATCTTGGAATTTGAACTGGACGTGAGATCTAACTGCGCGGCGAAGACGAGGGTCAGTCTGGAGCTGGTCAGGAAGTAGTTGGCATAGTAACCCATAAAACATTCGGTGCAACATAGTAGTGTCACCTACTGCTCTACGGTGACCCAAAGGCTGGATTTGAAGAGAGGAAAGTTCTTCTCCAGGGAGATCGATGATGCGAGCAGCACGCCTCTGGACTGCATCTAGTTAAGTTTTTACAGTGATGTAGGAGTTGCTCCATGCCAAACTGTGCTAGCATACTCCATCTTAGATCTGACCATACTCTTACACATTATGGCTCTCTGATCTGGCACCAAGTAGGGTGCAGCACGGCGGGGGAGACCATGAGCAGTAGCAGTAGCATCAACATCAAAAACAGCGGCATTGTCGTCTACCAATTTCCAATTGCATGTCACTACTCCGCCTATAACTTTACTTTATAATTATCTTCTTTTTTTTTATCTTCTAGGGACATTTATATCTGAAGACGATACTGGTCTTAGTGCAATCGTAGGCTCTGCTGCTTTTAATGTGTTTGTAATCATAAGTTTTTGCTGCTTCTTTGCTAAAACGGTAAGTACGTATTGAATGAAAAAATTTGAATTGTACTGGAGTACCCTCTAAATTATCACACTGAAGTTAATGCGTAAAGCCAAAAGAAAAGAGCAAATACTTATTTCATTTGGTAACTGCTTTTTACTATGATATCTTCTCTGAGTTTTCCGCTCGCCCCGCTGAAGGGGAAGAATCCATGCAGTAGTACTTTGTATATCACCCGCTACGGTTAGGCACCACATCCAATTTGGTCCTATAGAACTATCGGTGCCCGGTTAAAGTTACACAAAGAAACGTATAAAAAACGTATGAAAGACGTATAAAGTTGTTCTCTAAAACAGAGTTTTCTCAGTAATCAAATATCGCAGCAAGTGAAATGTTGGTGCATTGGATGTAGCTTAACATTTTTCTTGTGTGTTTATACAAATTTTTAGAATAATCCTTCGTTTTAAAGCCGTTTTTCGCACCATATTCACAAGATCAAAAACACGTTCCATGACGTTTTTTTTCAAATGTGCGCCCCGTATAAAACCACGCCGAGCGATTTTTTTCTTCTTTTTTGTATTGTACTACAAATCGATTAAAGAAATAATGTTGTCATGGGGAAGAACCAAATGCAGTACCGATTAAATTTTAAAAGCCCGTTTTTGGGGAACATTTTCGAGAATCTTGCCTGAGAAAAAACTGTTTTGTGAAATTATCGATATCTTGATTACGGGACGGTAATTTAGACATCTGAATACCTACATTATTTCTCAACATTCTGCCAATTGCTATCCCATTTGATTTTCACTCCAAATTGAAGCTAGTATTGCAAAAAACGAAGTGTTTCCTCCATCAGTTCGTTCAAAATTTCAGCGCCGACATGCGTGTTTATTCTAAGAGCCATTGTGCGGACGCGATTGTAATCACGTAATTGCATCCAATTATAGTTATATGTATCCGCTTTGAGAGCAGTCAATTGCGTGAGGTGATATATGGCCGAGTAGATAGAGCGTTGGACTGGGAATCTGCTATGATCTATTTTTGTGGGTTCGAGTCCCCGTGTGGCTGAATTTTCTTTCTTTTTTCTCTCTTTTCTCATTTTTACTTCCTTTCTAATTTCCTCTTTTCTTTCTCCCTTTCTTTTTTCATATTGTCTTTCATTTCTTTCTTTCATTTCTTTCATTTCTTTTTTTTTCTTTTTTTTTCTTTCTTTCTTTCTTTCTTTCTTTCTTTTGGTTCTTTTCTTTCTCTCTCTTTTCTTTCTTTTTCACTATTTCTTTATTCTTTCTTGCTCCTTTCTTTTTAGTTTTATTTGATTGATTCGCTGACTGCAGTGAATCGTGATTGATTGTTTTTCACTTTATATAATTCAGAAATTTGTAGGCCTGCTAAGTCTGTCTTGTTGATATTCTTCACAAATTCGATTTGCAAATAATTGCTTTTTGATATTGTTGTTGATGTTATTGTTGTACCCTATTACATTGTAATCAGGGGAATAGCAGCATTGATTTCATCAAAGATATCAAGGCTATAAATTCAAAATGAACACATTTTCCAGGGCGTACTACATGTTAGCTTGACGAAGTGCCCCCAATCAATTTTAAAATTTATAAAATCCTTATGAAAATTGCCGAAAACGGCTTGTGTCCCCTCGGCATGGCGCCCCTCATGACCCCAGCCCTCCAGCCCCCCCTCCGCGACTCACGAGCTACGGGCACGAGCTAAGCCAAGTTTCAGGCTTTCATGTCTTGACCGTGGATCGATATTTTATTGTAAGTAGGCCTACGTCCCGGTACGCTTCTTCATTTTCTGCATGGCTGTTTCTGTTATGAACTTACACCCCTCTGAAATCAAGCGCATGGAAAACTCTCGGCTAACCTTAAGGGTGGACGAGGTATTATTGGTCGAAGCAACCAAAAAAATCGATTCTCATTGTCTAAATCAATATATTATTGAATAATAACACTTGGATGTTTTGCAAAAGTGCATTCTACAAATCATATACTTTGAAAACTTGCTTAATTTATTGTTGCTAATGAGTTATGTACATTTAAAAAAAGTGTTGTTGTTTGATCCCTTTTAACAACATAACTCAAGAACCACAGGATCTACAAAAGTATATCTGTGATATTTGGATTCTTCTACATGCTCGCTATGAATTGAGCAATGCAATTTATGCCAAACCTCACTACCATTCGCAAGATGCTGTGAACTACCAAATCGCAACAATTTAAAAATAGTTGGTAACCTTAAGTACCGATGACTCTTAACATCACTCCCTGGAGATGTAATAAATTGTATCAAACATAATAATTAACTGTTGCATAGTGTTATTGTTTTTCATTTAAATCAAAAACGAATGCACTGTACAAACGTTCAGGGTAAGATAAAAAGTGTGCCATCGGTACATCTTCGGGCACCGATAGCGCTATAGGACCAAAAAGATTAAATTAGTCAAATTGGTC
Source organism: Amphiura filiformis (assembly GCF_039555335.1). NCBI lineage: Eukaryota > Metazoa > Echinodermata > Ophiuroidea > Amphilepidida > Amphiuridae > Amphiura > Amphiura filiformis. The sequence goes on along the minus strand of NC_092642.1, from coordinate 11,853,386 downwards.
CTCTATTCTTAATGTTAGAAATTTAAAGAGTAGGGTTACCATAATGGTATTTTCTACTTGTTTTCATTCAGGCGGTACCACTGACAGGGTGGCCTTTATTTCGAGATGGTGTGTGCTACATTATAAGTGTGTTACTGCTTGTAATAACTATATATGACTCACAAGTGCAATGGTAAGTATAGATAATACATATACGCGAACCATGATGCAGTCATGTCTACAGTAGAATTCACCGCGACCTTTCCAGGACTTAAACCCCATTAAAAGCTATTAAACCAAGATAACACTCATTGAAAACATCTCAACTGATTAAATCAGATCTTCTCTGGTTGTGCACATGTGTCTGTTTTATATGTGCGGTATCAATGGGAAGAGCACTGTGTATTGTGTATAGGAAAACGGACAGTAACTGCAGTATGCAAAACTAGAGTATAAAGGAAATGAATGAATGGGGTGAGGCAGAGGAAAAGGTAAACAGCGAGGTAGCGATCCAGAGAGACAAAGAGATATACACACACTCCGACAGATATATAGGAGAGAGGAGATAGGGAGAGACGCGTAGAGAGGGGAGAGAGAGAGCGGGAGAGAGTAGGGGATAGAAGGGAGAGAGAGCTAAAAATGGAAGTGGGATCCTATAATTGGCTTGTTGAATCATCCGCAGTCCCAAAGACCCCCCTGGGGTTTGCCTGTTTACCCAAAAGACCCATATTGTTAATGTTTTCCCCAAATATCCCCTTCCCCTCCCCCCTTTTTTTTTTTGGTTAATTTTAATTTTCCCTGTTTTTAGGATATTAGGACTCCAATTTGATGGCATCTACTAGCAAAAGACCAACATTTTGTTAGCATTGCCTCCCGAAAAAACCCTATATTTTACATGTTTTTTTCCCAAAGCCCCCATGTTGAAAGTTGCGGACGCACAAGCATGTCACTTTATTATTGGACCGCCCCCCCCCCCCGAGCGTGGTTCTTTTCACGCGATTCACAGGGCGTGCGTGTCGCGGTGCATCGACTTGTGCCCAATTTCCACGGTAATCCATAAATCATTTCTTTCTGGTTTTTTTCAGGTGGGAGGGACTAATTATGATAGTAGGCTACCTTTTATACATTCTTCTCATATACTTCAACTCATTCTTCTCCGAAAAGGCCGCCCATTGGTTACATCCCGAAAGGACCAAAGAGACAGATACGACGTCTCTGATTGGACAAGGAAACTTAGAGACGTCATACGGAGCGTCAGGGGAACGCGAGAGGGAGAGTTCATTTTCTAAGCCTTGCAGTGAAGTAAATGAGGAGAGAAGCCAAGAAAAAGATCAGAATGGGTTTATTCGATCAGATAAGTCAGATCGTAAGTTTGCACATTGTAGATTAATAGAGGTTGCCGTGATCGTACGCCTGTCTATCTATTCAAAATCACTCTGCTGTATGGAAGCGAGGTCGCGTATTTTGCCCGTTTTTAAGATTTGGCACGTACGAGATGAACGTGGAGACAACGTTGAAAATGCACAAAATTTGTCCATTTAACAATATATTACAGACATTCAATGAATATATGAATGTGGTGGTCCTTAATCTACCAAAATATTTGTTTTTGTGGCAACCATAATATTTGGGTACCACTGAAATACAATTAATTTTAAGCAGCATGTTAACCTTGGTTTTTAGTTATCATCAAAAACATGTTGTATTGAAGTAGACGTATTGACCCGGAGACCACTAAATTTCAAGTGTTCCGCCCTCTTTTGACCAGATCAGATGTTAGTCTTTGTTCCAGCCGCCTTGATCTCCTTCGTGATGAAGGAGTACAATCCAGCTTGGAACCGAGACTAGCAATATGTACGTACGTTTATGGAAAATTGCAATCTCTCTAATGTGAACAAAGAAGTGGTGTATTTGCGTCTTTGCCTCTTGTAAAACACTCAAAATTGATATCCTGCCCAAAAGTGTCTCTTTTTGATATACCACTTCACATTTGCACATTAAAGAAGATATTATATAGTCCTTTTCTGGCGCATGTGTGTAAATATATGTCATGGTTTTGTCTGCTGAAAACGGTCAAATACCCAATAAGTAGCATCTACAGCACATGGTGTATTCTGGGATGCTGTGAAAATCTGCTTTGGTGCATTTATAAATTATATATAATGAGTATGAAAAAATACGGTCAAATAGACCTAATCATACAAATAGGTTGTTTAGAGCAGTCAAGCAATATATTTTTTACAGACCAAAAAGTCAAATATTATTTGGTAATAATTTGTGTCAAACGATGAGCATATACTTATATATACATTAGTTACTTGGATTTGCACAAACCCTACCTTAACATTTATTCACCGTGACCTTTTTTTACCTCTCCAGCGATGGATAGTCCAATTTCTGAATACAAACAGTCCTATGAATTTCCAGAAGTGTTTACCCCTCCGGAAGGCATAGTATACCGTGGTCTCTGGATACTGGGCTTACCGACAATCGTATTGATGTATATAACAATACCAGACGTTACACAACCAAGATGGCGAAAATATTATTTCGTATCTTTCTTCATGTCGTTGGTGTGGTTGATGGGGACGTCGTATGTACTTTATTGGATGATAGTGGTTATGGGTAAGTTTTGACTCCGCTCCTTTAGCGACATTTTGAGTGCATTGTAGCCGACGGCTACCCAACTAAAGGCTGCTAGTCAGGTGTAGGAATGCGTGAATTTGGATTCCTCTATAATGCACTCAAAATGTGAAATGATTCGGCCTTGGCGGAAATTTTAAACTGCATTCCATCACCCGTTTTACACCTTCCGCGAAAACACAGGTAGACAAAAGAATGATTAAAGTTTACAGCTTATTTATGGTCTATTCGCTGTTGAAGTGACATAATAATCGGATTAACTACACGCGGTATCTATGCATTGATGTACTTGCGAACAAAAGGACTATGTATGAATAGATGCGACGGGATTATCTGCGGAATTATCTCCATTATATATATTATTAGCTATTATTCTATTAACCCTCCTCGTCCTTGCATCTTCTCTAGGTGTTAGGCGGCTTTTATTTGCACAATTGGACGCTCAAAACACCAGGGTGGTGCTAGCGGCTACCCAAAGATGTCCGACCAAATCCTGACCATGACTTGGCTCGTTGGATTCGTCTATAAATGTTTGACATACATTGTTATCGGCAATTGTTTGACAAACGTTTTATTAGCAATGTATATTAAATGGATTAAATAAATGTTTGGCAAACAATTAATAGATACGTTTTGTTAATAATTTGTAGAAATTGTTTGATAGTAACTTTTTTTAAACATTTATCTTACGTTTTGTCAAGAAAATCATCAAATTGATGTTTGTAAATTTTCAGCAAATAAAAATTTTGACCAAAAATTGCATTTTTGACCAAAAGTCACATTTTTGACTAAAAATTACATTTTGAGTTTGATTAAAAATCACATTATTTTGACCAAGAATCACATTTTTGATCAAAAATTACCAAAAATCAAATTTTTGACAAAAAAATAACATTCATAAATTAAACATCACATGTAGGAGATTAAGGTCATGTCTTGTAGTGAGCTATAGTGTATGGATTTCAACTGGAATAGCCCAATCGACATGAAGGTAGGATAACACGTCTTGTTGTCTTCCACGACTCCTTCTCGTCTTCATCAAATCACTTCAAATCAAAATAATAAAAATACATGCAAATAGTTGTATATTTAAAATGGCATCTTTCTTTATAGGTTACACGTTTGATATCCCGGATACCGTAATGGGAATAACGTTACTAGCAGGAGGAACAAGCGTTCCCGATTTACTATCTAGTGTCATCGTCGCAAGGCATGGTAAGCTTGGTGACGCAACTTTAGATAAAGTTTGTAGGCTCCCTCGTCTTTGTTCGTTGTTTTCCAACTCCTCATTGTTTGATCAATGCTGCTATTGCAGCATTTTCAAGCAACTAGATGTACGCTGTAACTCTGCATCGCACCATTGATTATTAAAGAATAGGCATAAAGACCTGGATCGTAACTCTATGGAAATGTCACATAATTTATGCAGAGTCCATGTACATTTATACGTTTCGCTCGCACCTGTACGATTAGTGTCTTTGAAAAGAGCCGTATTGTATTCAATCTAGGATTGCACACACCCCTGTTTGTAAATACGTTCAAACGAGGACCTCGACTTTAGAAGGATCTAACCGAGGACTTACACACCCGTTTTTAATCGACACACCGTGGACCTCACGCAAACACACCAGACAACTTACTATCCAACTGAGACCCGTCCTATACCGCTATGGGGGACCTGTCTTATATGCTATCTTATATGCATATTTGCATCATTTACGTCATCCTGGGCCTAGTTTCAAACCGAGGACGTCCTCGTTTGGAGGTGTGTCCTCGTTTTACGGTGTGTATCCATATGTAGGTCCTCGTTAGACGGCATTTACAAACGCATACACATACACACCCCCACCCCTGTGTGTGTTTGTCGCCAACTGAGGATATTGTGCTTTGCTATCTAACCGAGGACGTGTGTATGATGTTTTCATCGCCTAACCGTGGACTAAAATGGCGGATTTTTTTGTGTATAATACGAAACGGAATTTTAGCCATCACCTGCGGACGGTAGTTTTTACACGTGTGGTCCTCGGTTTAACGCAAATAGCGTTATAAAGCATTTAGCATGCATTTGAGGTCTTTTGCAGCAGTTTGAGATTGCGGACTGTCCTCGGTTGGAAGTAATTCCGCAGTTTAGGGTGAAAAATCTTGTGTGTGTTCTCGTTTGCCCTCAAACACGTACGCATATTGACAAGTGTTGAGTAAAGCCTACTTATAGTGCTGGGCAATACATTCAAAAAAAAAATTCACCTATCGCTATGGTAATCAATACTTCTACGGCAAATATACAATTTCGGAAAATCCTGAGAGCTTTTGATAGATAACTCTTTACATGGCGAATACCGTTACTGCGCATTGGAAAACTGCGCAGTAACTGTTCTCCGACGGGACGTATGTATGGTTAAATCACAAATAAAAGGCTTTCGAGATTTATGGTCTATATTACTAGCACATCATTTACCATGATATCGTCAAGCATAATCAGATGATAAAATGTGTCCAACAGTAAATGTCAAACTGGTAGAAATGTATCAGAACATGTATATGCGCAGATTTAGGGTTTCTCTACCGGAAGCCACTTTATGCCGAAATTCCTTCCCACAATGCAATATGCGTAATGTATAACAAATGAGGATTAACCTCCAAGTCTAACTGTACATAATGCAATTCGCCTATCGCATTGTGGGAATGAATTTCAGCACAAATTGCCTTCCGGTACTAAGAAACACTGAAATCCGCATGTTGATGTAGCCTACCAACTAAGCTTATTTTTGTTTCCTGTTCACCTAACTCAAATTTCCAGGTTTCGGTGATATGGCGCTCTCCAATGTGATAGGCAGCAATCTATTTGATGTTTTAATATGTCTTGGTCTACCCTGGTCCATCAAAGCTCTCGTCTTTGAACCAGTTACCATAGCAACAGACGGACTTACTTTTACCTCGATCACATTGATGTTAACTGTATTGATAGTTGTCATAGCCATTCATGTCAACGGGTGGAAGCTGAACATCAAATTGGGCGTTCTATGTTTCGCCATATATGTTGTTTTTATCACTTTTGCTATTTTGAGAGAACTTGGAATAGTCGGTGGAACGGTACCGCCATTTTATTGTCCTGGGCCACCATAGATGAAATTTGATGTATCCCGGGTCATGACGTTTGATGTTAAATATTCTACACGCTGAAACCGGGGTTGTTGGCATGCACATCGTGAAGTGTTATAGTGTAAAGAATTTGTGCCAGAAAATGTTTCGCGTGCGTTGTGCCGAAAGGTAAGACAGATACATGCCCGTGGAGGAAACTGGGCATACTGCAGTTACTGTTCATTTTCCTATACACAATACACAGTACTCTCACCATTGACGCGCGACCTCTACAAACAGTGTATGTTATAGGTATAGGGCGTTGCCTAGTTATCGTCACTGTGTGAAAAATAACCGGCCAATATGTATAGTACTCTCTGAAATTCTAGAAAATATAGTTTTGTAACATGTCCTAAATTTTAGCTAATTTAGGTGTTTAGAAATATTCGCACTTTGGTGTTTTATGAAGGAAGGGCACGGCACGGCCTGCAAAATTTTCTGTGTAAATCGAATGCATCTTTTACTGACTATCACTCACTTGTGTACCGCTCTCTTGCGAAGGGCATTAAAGCTAAACCACTTGACGGATATTTTTTGTTAATCAAGAATAATTAATACATTACATGTAGGCTAAAAACTGAGTAGGTTGGACATCTGCAAATGGTCGTACCTCCCTGATATGTAAATGACAGAGAACACCAAAAAAATTAAGAAATTATTTCCAAACCGTGTTGAGTCTACAACCTTTATGTTTCTCATTTTCAAGAATGCTGGTTAACAATATGCAGACTATTGTATTGTTATCTTGCGTTTGCTTTATAATCGTTCACCCAACTGAAACTATAATACCAGCTCATTGCAATATCGCACAGGTAAAACAGAAACATGTGTAGTGTGGATTTAATCAGAGAAGCTCTGATTTAACATAATTGAGCTGTTTCCAATGAGTGTTATCTTGGTTTAATAGCTTTTAATGGGGTTTAAGTCCTGCAAAGGTCGTGGTGAATTCTACTGCGTCATGGAACTATCCGTCTAATCCGCCCTATGCCAAGTCCGCCCTACTACTAAATGAGTGTTAAGTCACAAGTTGGTAGTTTCCAGACATCCTTGCTGATTGCCGCGCACCTGTAGTATATCCTTTGTGAATGGCCAATTGTGGCCCATTCACATACTACTAAACAGGTGCGTGTGAAACAAAGAACACCAACGCAGTAGCCAGGGCATTTCAAAGCTACCAATCTTGCGACTTTATGCTCATTTCGTGGTAGCAGGTCACACATTACAATATAGATGCTACCTTTTTACTTGGAAGATATATGCTGCTGAATTAATCTGTGCACAAAGTACACAATCATAACAAATAACTGTGTCTTTCCCCGGGGATGGGGAAGGGTTCTTTGACAAATTTTGTACGGGATGAGCCATGACTTCCGGATGCTGAATTTCTCTATACCTACTTTATGTTTTTGCAATCCATCAGTATATCAATTGTTAAAAAAAAAGTTTGCCCAAATTGGGTACATTTAATGTCACTTTTGCCCAAATGTACTTCATTTAAAACTCTGTTCAAGGCCAATAATGAAAGTTAAAGCACTATTCAACTAAGCCAGTAAATTCTCTAAAACAACTTAAATGTATTTTCTAAAACAATAGTTAGATAGAGCATGGGTGTAATTACAATTATTTTGACACCTTGCAGAGGTGATACAATGAACATTCACAAAGTTATTTGAAGTATGGTAAACCATGGTATTCAAAATAGAGCTGAGAGATATTTGTGGAATTTTATGTAAGTAATGTAATGTTTTCCCGTACCAAAGAAAGGAAAAACCGCTATTGGACCATTTTTGTGGTAGAATTGTCCATATATTCCACAAGAATCAATAGTGGTGGGTTTAAAATTAAAACAAAATAAAAGCCATGAATTTGTACACAATTATCAAATCCACTGCCCGATCGCTACGCAACGTCAAAAATGTTTAAATCAGTGATAGTGTACATGTACTAATATATGATTTTGATAATATCTAAAGAGTTCTATAAAAGATTCCAAAGAATTATATTATTGTGTTATGTGACTTTACGTTCGGGACATCTGCAATAGTTATCGTGAAATATATTTGAAATAATGTGAAATGTTGTGAAATATTGTAATATATTGTGTATATTGTGATTAATGTGAAATATTGTGTAATATTGTGTAATATATTCACTTTTGGTCGATCATCATACAAACATAATCACCATTCATTTCAGAAAAGTATATTAAGAAAATATCAAAAGTCTCCAAAGGTCCCAAGTAGTGGAACAATGCCTAGGTCAAATTATATATCTTTTTAATCCGAAAGGAATACATTGGTATGATTTTTAACAATTGACAAAATTTGAATTTCACGCCTATATAAGCGGATATTTTTCTTAAATGAATGGCGATTAAATAGCTTCTGATGCAATTAGTGGTGGGTGATTGCTTAATTTGATTGACCTATAATCCTGTCCCACATAACAAGGACTATTTAACCCATTTAATCTTGCAATGAGACTGTACAGTGTAGGAAATTTTTATTCTTTTTTCTAATCATGTTTACTATTGGATTCTAGCCATCACATGATTATAATAGTCTTAATTGATTGGTGGGCAAGGTCAGTCAGTTGTTTACCAAGTGATAAGGCTCAACATAATAGAAAAATACACTGGATATTTCACACAGCCGATTTACTTACAAATGAAACCACAGATCCTTGACGCCCATGCTATCAGCATTAAGATGGTCGCAACGGCAAATTATACAGTAGTCCTACTACTCCTGAGTCAGAAAAATACAGCACTTACTTTTCCGACATTGACCAACTGTTGAATTTTAATATTCATTCTCAGTCTGGTCGAAAAAAGAAGAGAACCCTGGCTCTTGTAAAATCATTGTCTTTTTTAACCCTGAAAATTTAGCGCTTAGAATATTGACTAGAGTAATTATTATCTCAACAATCTGCAATGACACAACAAGATCTAAATGTATTATATATTAATGTAATACTTATATCTTTATTTTGTTATTATATAATGTGAAGATGTAAAGAGTCTGTACTTGATAATGGCTGAAATAAACAAAAACAGTATATTTTAAGCTTTTGTTTTTGTTTGTTTGCAATTTTACTTGTGAACTTCCTCCTGAACTCTGCATAGTGGCGAATATGTATTCGTCTAAGTAAACATAATTTTGCACCAGGTTCGCCGTCGCAAATGATAAAAGAGACAAGTAGAAAAAGTGATCCCGTCTGGGAATCGAACCTAGGACTTCAGGTTTACGAGACCTGTGCCTCAACTACTCGGCCACAGGAGCTTCATGATTAGGCTGGTAGAAATTCGAACTCATAAGCGGTCACCTAAACTTATCTCTTCCCCGCAAATAGCCCATAGTAGTGTTTTTACTCGTCTGTTTGTAAAAGTAATGCTACTTTTCACTGACCTCTTTTGAATTAGAGTATAAACATCAGACGATATCGTCAAATTACTGCTCAAAGTACCTGTTACTTCGATTTACGGGAAGAGGATGGTGTCATGCTATTTCCAGCTGGGTAGAATGACCGTAAACCATTTTTCCCGTAGTGAGATTTGAAGCTAGTATTTCAATCCCTCTTGATATAGACGAATCCAACGAGCCAAAAAGTCATGGTCAGGATTTGGTCGGCCATTACTGGGTCCCCATTATCATTCTTTTGTCTACGTGTAAGAATGCAGTTTAAAATACCCTCCAAGGCCGCATCATTTCACAGTGAGATGGAGCTGAGGGGGACCCAGCTATGGCTGCCATTGAGGTGTAGGAATGCGTCAAATTGGATTCGTCTATAATGAGCATGATGAGTACAAAAAAGTCCGCTTAGAATACTGTGTCAATAACAATGGGTTTACACCACCGCTTTACCCACCCACTTCAGATACATTGGCTTACAAAAGCCAAGTAAAACATCTTTCAGCCCTTATATTGGACAGGTCAATGAGAAAAATATAACTTTTGGTGGGCAAAACGCGGGGATGTTACAGGTGAAGTGATTGGACCATCCCATAATACAGAGAAAATGGCCATTATTCATAAAACAGTGGTTTCTTAGGTGAATTAGGTAGTGTTTAGGGCTAGATGTCGTCAATAATAATTTACTGCTTCAACCAAGCATTCATGATCGTGTTGCCCGTCGGATCAACAAACTTTTCCCGTGCCAATCTTTTGATTGTCTGAGAAGTCTGATACCGAAAATCAGGATTTGGTGACAAGATAATGTCTTGAAACAACCTCGCCAATTCTTCGGGGCCCTGCGTTTCATTTCCTATGACGATTTCCGGGTCAGAGGTGAGCATATCAGTGACGATCTTTCGCTCTTCTTCTCCTGGGATTGTTCTGGCTGCTTTTGTATATAGAGCACTAGGGTTGTCACCATAGGGTAGAGTCATCTTTGTCGCGACGTAACCAGGCTCGATTACAGAAACCCTGTTAATAAATAAATAGAAATTATTACAAATATGTCAAGTCGGTGGTTTATAAGTGAAAAATTGATCATGTTAATAACTTGGCTCAGAACAGTGACATCATAAATAAAAGGTTCCTTCTATATATCTTTCAAGGTGAGGGAGACGCTAATTAGAGTATAGTAGGTTTATGAAGATTCTGGTTCAACGCTCGGTCAGTAGAAGTGTATTATTTGCCCTGCAATGGGTATTATCGCCAGGGTGTTATCATTTTGCTTTAATAGGGACTGTGCAATGAGCCTGTGGGGGTAACATTTTCAAAACGGTGTGCCAAAATTGCTTGCCCCCTTCCTCTTTTTAAGTCTTAGTTTTACGGGCATCTATTATAGTGGTAGTAAGTATGAGCGGCGCTAGCCGCACATATTAACATAGCAACAATGTGCAAAATGCACTATAAGTACAAGGTGTGCTCTTATAGTAAGGTGCCCTGGTCTTACAAACCTGTCACCAGCTATTATTGGCGCTAATCCGGCTTGAAATCAGGGGTGGGGGCAACCGGCCTGAATTGTCAGAAAGTGGCTGAAAAGAACAAAAGTGGGTCATTTTGCCGAAAGGTTGGGGGCACGTCCCCTGCCTCCCCCCCCCGGATATTGACGTCTCGGCCAGAAATATGAACTGCCGTTCAATAAGGTAAATTAAAGCACTGCTAAAACAAGACGGTATGCTACTATATACAATAAAGCACATAATGCGTGACACGTACTTAATTCTAAGAGAGGTTGCGATTTCCAAACGTACGTATCGTACGCCCGAAGATCTATTCATACTCCCGTCTCATAAGAGTGATTTTGAATAGATGTACGGGGATATGATACGTACGTGTGGATATCGCAACCTTTCTATTAATAGTCCGATGTAGCGGCTAATTATTGTCGCCATCGGCGTGTCGTAGCGATTAAAATTTTCCGCAACGTCTTTCGCTGCAAACATCAAAACCGAAGGTTTACACTGTGGAGAACTGAAACGCAACATCTGTAGCAACAGAAAATCGCCGTCAGACTATGATCGCTCAGCCGTGACATGTACTTACCAGATGTTAAATTTCCTTAGTGGTGGAGCTATAGACTCACTGAAACCTTCCAGGGCAAACTTGGAGGCATGGTATTGTATACTGATAGGAGCCGCTGCAAGTTTGGAAAATCAGAAAGTCCTTGTTATATTTTCAATATCATGGTCTGTTTTGTTTGTCTGTTCAATAGCGAGGTATATCTTTACAACTCGAGGTAAATTTGCTTAAAGTGAGACAGTAAAATTATATTTGTTGTCTGTCCTCTTCAATCGGGGCCATAATGTTACCCCTGTCAATTAAAATAAGAAACCTTATGTTGATGCGAGATGTCAGCACTTGTTTATGGTGTGCTTTGTGTGTTGGTGTTTTTTTTAACGTTTTTTACGTTTTTTACGTTTGAATTGGGCTGTACCATGGTCGCTATCTATGATTTAAAAAAAAAGCAATTACCATGGAATCCAGATACACTTGAGATTTGAAGAATCTTGCCGCTCCGTTTCTCTTTCATGTGCGGGACTACTGCCCTAGTCATTCTGACGCATCCAAAATAGTTGATTTCCATGATGTCATAGAACGACTGAATTGAACCGGTTTCCCACCAGGGTGCAAAAGCTACACCTGCGTTATTAACTGGAAAGAAATTTTGAATTTTGCTCAATACGCGGTTTTAGGGTTTCTCTACCGGAAGTCAATTTGTGCCGAAATTCCTTCCCACAATGCAATATGCGTATTGCATAACAAAGGAGATGGATTAACCTCCGAACTGTATCTATTGTTATGCAAAACGCTTATTGCATTGTGGGAAGGAATTTCGGCACAAATTGACTTCCGGTAGAGAAACCCTAAATCCGTGTATTGTCGAAATCCGAGCTTTCGGGAGGTCATCAATTCGCCATGATAATATTATACTGTATTCGCGCAAAAGCGAAACGTCCACTGACGCCACACAGTGTCATCGCCCCGATATCTTCATGGCAGAAATCACCATGGTAGATTGAATCCACTGCCACGCATGGCCATTATACATATCGACCTGTTTAATAGTTCAGTCGCATAATAGGCTGAAGGACATCTGACTAAGGCTACTGACAATAGCCCCGATTAGCTCGGTGACTAACCTCGCTGTGTGTCAGTCAAGCATCGTATGCCATAGGTCATATCCTTTTAGACAACCTTCACGATTGGCCTATACACTGCGCTATATAATTCGGCACATATAAATCAGAATTATTGCGGAATTATTGTCAGTTTTTGACTCAAGACGCAAGCTACTGTCTCAAAGCGCACGCTAGCGACTATCATATCTGTTCAAAATATATATTCATGTGCAAGGAACCACATCTGGTTTCTTTATACGAAATCATTTACGGGAGATATTCATCATTTTCTACACCGGTATCCAAAGATTTTCTTCTCATATCAAACTCATGCATAGCAAATTCACGTGTATCGATCCCGGGTATTTATTTTAGTATCCCTGCTGTACCAAGTAATTATTAGCCAGGCGATGTCGGTGTGCGCCATTCGACGATTCAACCATCTCGGAGAGTGTTTACTATATAAACCGGAGTCATAATCAGGTTACGGTCGTTAGCGATGACCACTTACGATTTGAACAATAAAATGGATTGTTTTTGTTGATTAAGTGCTATAATTTCAATAGCTCATCGCTGGCAAATAGATAAACCCAATCTGACTCATCAGATAAGATCGATGTATATAGCCTTGATGATAGGAAAGAACATTGCAGGCGCACAAGGTGATATTTGTCCACTTGGAGTAAATATTTTACAAGCACAAAATACTTCCGTGCAAGTACTACTGTACTGTTGTATTTAGCAAGGCAGCAGTTGGTCAGCACAGTTCTTGCAAAAAGTCCAAACAAGATATGGACTGGCCTAATTTAGGCATATTCGCATTCAAAAAAATCAAATTCACTGCGTCAACCTTTTATTATTAGCATACAGGATTACACGTATTGAATGTTCAACGGTTCAAACACACAAAGATATTGACTCGTATTAGTCGGAGGATATGCTGGACTCTAGACCCATTATACACATGTTAACATAATATTAACCGCAGAATGACATAGTAACTGATATGATGCAGGTCTTGACAATAGACAAAATACATTTATAAAAATATACATACCCCTCAATATCAAAAAACCTATGTAATGATCCCGAGGGTTTGGTTGGATGTACTATGATGCATAATGATTAAAATCTTACCCAAAACATCGATTTGCCCCTCATTGTTGACTATTTCCTTCACAGTTTTATCAATAGTTTCTTGCTTGGTAACATCCAATTCCCGAATAAACAGTGTATCGTTAAGAATATTCCCTGCCTCTGTTTTCAACTCCTCTTGTCTTGTCGCCATATTACGCATGGTAGCATACACCTTGAAGCGACATTGTGGATCTCGTGCAAGAAACAAAGCTGCTTCTTTGCCGATGCCTTGAGCACATCCTGTGATCAGAATAACTTGTGAAGCCATATTGTATGTGTGGTGCCAGAGCATATGTTAGGTAGCCAAACATCTGGTAAATACTATTTTGCTATATATTGGCTAAGTTCTACCAATGTTGACACTTTAGATATTTATCGTAACCTTCCTGTTTGTCATCGCTATAGACCGACACCACCCTACGCCATACATAAATTCGCCTAGCTACATTTCCCTATTTTGAAATTTTCAAAAAAGAAAATAAGGCACAGGAGGGCCTCGAACCCATGCCGCACACTGGGGCTATCATACTAATACCAATATAGTACCCGTGTACCAACGCGTTAAGGATACGATACATGATTTACCGACAAGTGACTCATTTCGGAATGCGATCATGAATTTTGAAAACTTCGAAACTTCCTTCGATTACGCGTCTAGCGCTTTACCGTTCGGCCACGGTGGCAGTTGAGTGGAGGAGTGTAATGATAAATGATAAATCTCATAATGCCATCTTTAGCCTTTTGTTTACTAAAAAGACGCGTTTTGTAAAGATAGATTAGCCGTTTTTATGCATAAAGAGCACGAACGTTTGGGAAAGGTTTCAAACAAATAATAAAGACACTGATGTGATGATGAAATTGCGAAAGTCGGGAAATATCTGCGTCGCAATGTTTTGTTTTGGTTTTAGGAATTTGACCTTAAAATTTACGACTTCATGACATTATCATTTGAAATCAACAAAAGATATTTCAACAGTATATGGCATCATTCTTTCTCTAGAATGTTTTATACATGTATGTGAAATAGCTTCAACAATGGTTCGCTGCATAATGGTAAAAACAGCCTTGACCTAAAAACGGGCGAGAGGTACCATATTTACGGATTCAGGCTAAATTTAAAATTGATATAAAACGTTTGTTTTTTGATCGATTACAAAAATTAATTTTTGTCATATAAAGAAATTGTGTCTGGCGTGAATTACACTACAGTTTTTATTCTTAGGGCTCTTTGACTTCTTCAAGTGATTTTTTTAATGACAGAGTGAATCCCCTGGCCCTCTATAATTACGCACAAAAGATCGAGTCCCCTTAAACGAATGAGCCATCGATTCTTAAGTAGCCATCTTGAAATTTGAAGCTATATACATAACAGCTATAACATCCTGGGTATAGAATTATTATTACTATTATTATTAGTATTATTGTTATTATTATTGTTATGTTATTGTTATTGTTATTGTTATTGTTATTGTTATTGTTACTGTTACTGTTACTGTTATTGTTATTGTTATTGTTATTGTTGTTATTGTTATTGTTATTGTTATTGTTATTGTTATTATTATTATTAGTAGTAGTAGTAGTAGTAGTAGTATTATTAGTATTATTATTATTAGTATTATTATTAGTATTAGTATTAGTAGTAGTAGTAGTAGTAGTAGTAGTAGTAGTAGTAGTAGTAGTAGTAGTAGTAGTAGTAGTAGTAGTAGTAGTAGTAGTCACCCAGTAGTAGTAGTCACCAGTAGTAGTAGTCACCAGTAGTAGTAGTAGTAGTAGTAGTAGTAGTAGTAGTAGTAGTAGTAGTAGTAGTAGTAGTAGTAGTAGTGGTAGTGGTAGTGGTAGTGGTGGTAGTGGTAGTGGTAGTGGTAGTGGTAGTGGTAGTAGTAGTAGTGGTAGTGGTAGTGGTAGTAGTAGTAGTAGTTAGTAGTAGTAGTAGTAGTAGTAGTAGTAGTAGTAGTAGTCACCCAGTAGTAGTAGTCACCCAGTAGTAGTAGTAGTAGTAGTAGTAGTGGTAGTGGTGGTGGTGGTGGTAGTGGTAGTGGTAGTGGTAGTGGTAGTGGTAGTGGTAGTGGTAGTGGTAGTGGTAGTAGTAGTAGTAGTAGTAGTAGTAGTAGTAGTACAATCAATATGAGGTATGCCATGGGCGAACTTCGCTATTCCGAAGGTTCGCTATTCCGAAGTTTCGCTATTCCGAAGGTTCACATTCCGAAAATTAAGAAGGTTCTCTATTACGAAGGTTCTCTATTCCGAAAACAGAAAAGGTTCTCTATTCCGAATATGAAAAAGGGTTGTCTATTCCGAATATGAAAATATGGGTTCTCTATTCCGAAAACGAAAGAAGGTTCTTTATTCCGAAATAAGTCACCGTGTTCTCTACTCCGAATATGAAAAAAGGTTCTCTATTCCGAATATGAAAAAAGGGTTCTCCATTCCAAAATCTAAAACGGGTTCTTTATTCCGAAATGAGGCCCGTAAAGGAAAGAAAAGAGCTTAGTTAGTATGTAAAACAGCTTAATAAGCAAAGAAAAGATACCTTAATGGATCCATAAAAAAGAGACCTCGGAGGGCCCGTAAAAAGCAAAGAAGATATACCCTAGGCCTAATGGACAAGAAAAGAGACCTTTGTTGGCCCGTAGGCCCTAAAGCAAAGAAAATATGCCGTATTACAAGGTATCTTTTCTTTACCTTTTACGGGCCCCTGAGGTCCCTTTTCTTTGCTTTTACTGCCCCATAGTAAGGTATGTTTTCTTCACTTTTTACGGGCCCCCTAGACCCCGGGCCCCGGGGTAACACACCCGGTTACCCCCCTTTGTCGGCGACACTGGATGTAGGCCTACATAATGGTAAAATTATGTTGACTTTTCAGTTTGACTGATTGGCAAAACTTCATGACCATGCATGATGACGGTGAGGTGACTACCTTATATGCAAATTGTATGCAAAGTAGCCAATTTTCTATTGTTCTTCACGTGCAAAACTTTGCAGACTCCACAGTTACAAACCTCAAACTGTTCTCTACCCTTACAAGTAATTAGAAGAACTAAAAAAAAACCACATGACACATTGTAAAGCAGAATTGGTATTCGGAATAGAGAACCTTTTTTCATATTCGGAGTAGAGAACACGGTGACTTGTTTCGGAATAAAGAACCTTTATTCCTTTTTGGAATAGAGGACCCATATTTGAATATTCGGAATAGAGAACCTTTTTTCATATTCGGAATAGAGAACCTTTCTTTCGAAATAGCGAACCTATTTGTGTTTTGTGAATTTTCGGAATAGAGAACCTTCGTAATAGAGAACCGTTTTTTCGGAATAGCGAACTTTTAATTACATTCGGAATAGCGAATGGTAAAATTACACGTTCGGAAAAGCGAACCTTCGAAATAGCGAACCTTCGGAATGGCGGACCTTCGGAATAGCGAGAGGACCCCTATGCCATGACATAGGCCTGAAGTCAGAAACTATAGATGGCGGATACCTTCAAAATACGCCCAAGATAATACGCCTAACCTTAGACGTCTAAGATGCAATCTTAGACGTCGTCTATGATGCATTCTTAGACGTCTAAGATGCATTCTTAGGCGTCTAAGATGCAATCTTAGGCGTCTAAGAATTTCGCGGTATACTTAAATCAACGAATCACAGGACCAGAAATCCCAAACAACCAATCATCTTAGGCGTATTCAATTATTGACCAATGAAATCTTAGACGCCTAAGATTTTACACGCCTAAGATTTCTTACACGTCTAAGATTGATATTTAGTGGTGGACGGTATCACCAATGTGATACCTCGCCTAGCTCACAAAGGACCTTAGAAGATTACTAGCAGCTCGTATTACAGATACCATGCGCAGTGATCGATCATGAATATGCTAGTCCCATGACTTGAAATAAGTCTACACTCAGGCTATCATCATGGTCAGTGGTGTTTAATAAACACACACATGGTCTGACCACTGACTTCTACGGAAGTAACTAAGGGCCATGTGGGTTCGCTTTGTAACGCAAGAAGTCAGGATCTTGTGATCACAAATCCCGACTTGTTGTGTTCCTGACTTAGCCAGTTTGAAATAAAGAGAAAGTAAAGATATCAAAATAAAGAAATGGTTAAGACAACTCAGGATCTCAAGAACTCATGAAATCTGTTCAATTTTTACGGCGTTGGTATTTTAATTGTAAGCCCATCCATGTTAGTTATCTCGAGATCCTATTTTCTTGACTTAAAGTCAGGAACTCGTGAACTCAAGCCACGCTTGAGTTCCTGACTTCCTGACTTCAAGTCAGGAACACAGGATCACGAGATCCTGACTTCATGACTTTAAAGTCAGGAAGTCGTGAACTCAAGCCGCGCTTGAGTTCTTGAGTTCCTGACTTCATGACCTTAAAGTCGGGAACTCGTGAACACAAGCCGCGCTTGAGTTCACGACTTCCTGACTTTGAACTCAGGAACACACGAACTCAAGCGCCGCTTGAGTTCACGACTTCCTGACTTGAACTCAGGAACACACGAACTCAAGCGCCGCTTGAGTTCACGACTTCCTGACTTGAACTCAGGAACACACGAACTCAAGCGCCGCTTGAGTTCACGACTTCCTGACTTTGAACTCAGGAAGTCACGAACACAAGAACACAAGTACGGCTTGAGTTCGTGAGTTCCTGACTTTAGCACGTGTGTTGCTAGCGCCATCATTTGATATTATATGTATGCATTTAGGCTCTCTCAGCTCCGAACTAAACTTGTCATATACTCGGATACCACTTAGATGAGAACAATTATTTATTTAATCTATTTTTTTCATTTCAGCTTAATCATTGTTAATTTAGCAGTTATGTTTGTAATTGCAATTAGAAACGTTGTAATAAAACATGATTTTAAATATTTATAAATTAATTTTCTCTGAGGACTGGTGGTGTGTCTAATAATCAGGTAATGATGGTGATGATGGTGATGATGATGATGATGGCGACGACGACGACGACGACGACGATAATAATGATGATGATGATGATAACTCGATGATGGTGAAAACGATAAAGAGAAATAAACATGCCTGGCATATACTACATGTATATTTATATTCTATTTTTAACATGGACAAATTTGACCTCTTGGCTCCTTGCTTTTAATATGCATTGTAAAAGTCGGGTTGGCCTTGAAGAAAATATGTTACATGCTGTTCGAAATATAAAGACATAGTCGGGTTGACCTTACAATGTTTGTGCACTCATAAATTGACCTCGAAACGCATTGGATATAACACATCATACTCCACAACGTCAGGTTAACTTTCTTGTTGAATGGAGGCCCCGAGGTCACTGAACTGTGTCTTTGGAAATGATGTCCTTTTTTGGCTCGTAGCAAATGATAGTATATTAAATGTGTATGCAAAATCATAGGTGAGCAGGGTAGATGACACGTGCTCTTTGTTCAAATATTAAAAGTATTAGACATTATTGGCAAACATTAGCGTTTCATATTACTTGCCCCCGCCCCATATAGGCTTGGCCCCCTGGAAAAAATCCCAGCTACGCCGCTGGTGGGTGCAGGAGGGGGGGAGCGAAGATTGCATTGTTAAAATTACTGAAATCCCTCATCACTACCACCACGATCATAATCATCTGACATCATCAGTATTATCCATCATCATCATCATCATCATCATCATCATCATCATCATCATCATCAACAACAACATCAACATCATCAGCAACAACAAGTGACATCATCATCATCATCAACATCATCATCATCATCATCATCATCACTGTGATCACTAACATCATCATCATCATCATCATCATTACCTGATAAACTAGATACACCATCACTTCCTGATCGCACCAACAAAAGAGTTGGGCGATATTCGATACTGCAAACGATCATTTCTGGATCACTTTCGTTCATTTTTCGTTGTGTCTATTTTATGTATTGTTTGTGCTAATTTTATTACAAAATATTTGATATCAATCCACTATAGTTGCTAGATCCCCCATTCGAGTATATGACAAGTTTAGGTCGGTGTCACCTACCAGCTGAGAGAGCCTAAATGCATCCATATAATATCAAATGATGGCGCTAGCAACACACATGCTAAAGTCCAGGCAAAGTCGGAAGTCACGAACACAAGCCGCGCTTGTGTTCGTGACTTCCTGAGTTCAAAGTCAGGAAGTCAGGAAGTCACGGCTTGTGTTCGTGACTTCCTGAGTTCAAAGTCAGGAAGTCGTGAACACAAGCGCGGCTTGTGTTCATGAGTTCCTGACTTTAAAGTCGTGAAGTCAGGATCTCAAGCGCGGCTTGTGTTCACGAGTTCCTGACTTTAAAGTCATGAAGTCAGGAACTCAAGAACTCAAGCGCGGCTTGAGTTCACGAGTTCCTGACTTTAAAGTCATGAAGTCAGGATCTCGTGATCCTGTGTTCCTGACTTGAAGTCAGGAAGTCAGGAACTCAAGCGTGGCTTGAGTTCACGAGTTCCAGACTTTAAGTCAAGAAAATAGGATCTCGAGATAACTAAAGTGGATGGGCTTACATTTGAAATACTAACGCCGTGAAAATTGAACAAATTTCATGAGTTCTTGAGATCCTGAATTGTCTTAACTATTTCTTTATTTTGATATCTTTACTATCTCTTTATTTCAAACTGGCTAAGTCAGGAACACAAGAAGTCGGGATTTGTGATCGCAAGATCTTGACTTCTTGCGTTACAAAGCGAACTCACGTGGCCCTTAGTTACTTCCGTAGACTTCTACACAGTGGGTCTGACCATGCGGTCTGTCAGTCACACAAAGGAACATGTGAAGACCAGCAAACGTAGCGGGAAGCGAGCAGATTCTTGGACAACTACCAGTATTTTGTAACTCGGCCGAGATTCTGCTTTGTGCGATAAAAAGGGGAAATTTAATATTTTAAAAAGGATAAACTATTTTGAAGAAGAAAAAAGTTAATATTAAAAAAGGGGAATTGAAAAGGGGAAATTATTTCAAAATAGATAAACTATTTGATATGTTAACTATGTTAATATTTTTTAAAAAAGGGGGAGAATAAAAAAAGGGAAATTATTCCAAAAATATGTATGAATGAATGAATGAATGAATGAAAAAAAAAGATATTAATATTTTAAAAGGAGGATTAAAAAAGGGGAAATAAAAAAAAATGGGGAATTAAATAAAAAGGGAAATTAAAAAAGATAGGGAATTGAATAAAAAAAGGTGTGGGGGGGGGTTGTGTTTAGTTTCTATAATAATTATTATAAGGCCTACATTTATTTGTCATTCCTTTCTTTTCCTTTCTCTGTACTTGCTAAAGTATCACTCCCTCTTCTTATCTCCCTTGATCTCCATCCCCTCGTACGTTTTGTCCCCTCTCATTCCTATCATTTTCCTTACCTTTCTATTTATTTACGTCTATTTATTTATTTCTCTTTATTTCTTCCTCTTTCTCTCTTCCTCCAGTCCCCAGTGCACGTAACCAGTGGGGTGGCCGGGGGGGGCAAGCTGCCCCCCCCGGGCACAAAAAAACTGGGAAGAAGAGCAAAAAATTGGGAAGGGAAAAGGGAGAAGGAGAGAAAAGAGGGAAGAGAAAGGGAAAGAAGAGAAAAAAGGGAAGAAAAAGGGAAAGAAGAAAAGAAAAAAGAGGGAAGAAAAAAAGGAAGGGAGAAGAGAAAAGGGGAAGGGGGAAGAGAAAAGGGAAAGAAAGGGAAGAAGATCTATAGGGTCCTACTACTTTCATTGTGAAATTTGTTCTCTGAAACACTGATTTTTAGCCTCTAATATGCCAAAAACCAGGAGCTTCAGGGGCTATGCCCCTGACCCCTTGACCGGGGCTTTGCCCTGGACCCCACCAGGGCCCTAAGGCGGGCCCCTGGACCCCACTAGTTTAATGCTTCGCGGCAAGCCGCTCGCACATAAATACTACGATTTTTTTTCAGAAATTGGGAAATTTTACAATCTTGCCCCCCCCCGGAAGGTCAGGTCTGGTTACGCCCCTGCCAGTCCCCTCTCATTCTTCGTATCCCCTCCTCCACCCTCATCCCCTCCCAAGACCTCTCAAAGAAGAGCTGCCCCCCTTCAGTACGCCACTGTTTATGACATTCTCCTTCTTAAAATAAAATCTAATAAAATGTCAATTTGTGAAACAACTTTTATATAGGCCTATACCGGTATACTTATTATATGTTACATGTATACGTAGCTATTTAATACCATTATTGTACTATATATAGAAATGCCTACATGGTAGCCTTGATATGTAATCATTCAGCAAGCGCATTCAATTTATTTAAATGAAGCACCTAATGTCAGTGGGGTGACAACGGACTATACATTAGCGGCTAATGTGTGCCTTTTGTGCTTACGGCTACTCAATCACACCCTTGGGTTTCATCGTAACAATAGGTACTTTTCGTTCCATTGGGCGCTTTCACGCGACTTTCATTTGATCACTTATTGACAGTGCTCTGCTAGGTAAAGCGTTAATACACTGTCGGGTCAGCTTACCGATTTAATGGCGGAAGCCCTTTGTCCCAAACAAAAGGTACCTTTCGATGAATAGCTTGTCAGATTTCAAATCGGCACAAGGTTTCAATGCGTTACGTAATCTATTTCTTCTCCATCTTTTAATAGCTCCATGATCTCTACAACGTCCGTCGTACGTTTTGATCAAATTTGTGATACCGTCCATCACTAGTCACGGTCAAATGGTCAATCTTGGACAGCGTGTAAAATCTTAGGTGTCATTGGTCAAAGATTTCATTGGTCAATAATTGAATACGCCTAAGATGATTGGTTGTTTGGGATTTCGGGTCCTGTCATTCGTTGATTTAAGTCTACCGCACTACAAATATTACTGTATCCAAATGCTTGTTAAATTACTCGCGCATGCTCCAGCCGCTTGACCAATCACAGTCGACTCAGCGAGTTTCTGCCGATGTTTGCCGAATGACCAGCCGAACTTTTAATCTTCGTGTGTTCGGCACGGGGACTTTAGAAAGGTCTTTGAGGGTTGAATAATGTTTTGAATCTGACAACTTTCTACTCCCATTTAGACAAAATCGCAATCTACACGAAGTTTTTTAAACCTTGAAAATCGGTGAAGAGATAAGGAAAATAATGACATTTTTCAGGGCACATGTTTTTGATCAACGGAATTTTTAGGCAAGTTGACAATTCTGAAACATTTTGATGTATAAATTTCATCGCAAGATTCACAATTTCTTGGATTTTTTCGATGAATACTTTGATTTTTTGCATCATCGGAAAACTACACAGTATAACACTGTGCTAGTTTTAACGTGTTACATTTTCGATTTTTGTGTTACATTTAGGCCAAAGTTGGACCAAATTTGAGTAATATTTCGGATTTTTCCGTTTCTACTGCACGGAAGATCATAAGGCCGAATAAAAATAAAACATGTTTCTCGTCCCCTACCGCTTCCTTTTTTGAGGCCGCTTCAAATTTATTTTCAGTTTTTTAAAATTCAGTCAAAACTTTTGAAGAAAGATGTCTTGGAAGTTGAGATGTTTTCTATATAGCCTTGCTAATATACAAGAAACAATTCTGGATGGTTCTGTGATCACTAGCGGGGGCGTTCCTACCAGAACAATAAAATAAAAAAGGGCCTCAAGCCCCTCTTCCTCCTTTTTTTTTTTTTTTTACGAGAAACATGTTTTATTTTTACTCGGCCAAATCATCCTCCAGACACGCTCCAGATAATATGCAAATGCATGGAGTACAATACCAATCACCTGTTTAACTGGTATTGATCAAAGTAATTCTTTGTACTCCATGCATTAGCATATCTTATGGAGCGTGTCTGGAGGATGATTTGATTCACGGCGGAAGTGCAGGGCAGCATGAGTGAACACGGGTCACTGAATTAGCATAAAGGTCACACAAAACAGCTTCCGCGCAAGCGTGGTAACCTCACAGTGAAAAGTTTGACCTTACAAAGCTGTCGAGTATTTAGATACAGCAGTATAGTGTGTAAGTTCGTAGTGTACCGCGAAATTCTTAGACGTCTAAGATTGCACCTTAGGCGTCTAAGATTGCATCTTAGACGTCTAAGGTTAGGCGTATTATCTTAGGCGTATTTTGAAGGTATCCGCCATCCATAAGAAACAGCCTACGACATTCATGCATGGTTTACATGCATTCACATAAAGCATTGAATTGGAGATTTTTGCACGGCAACTTGAGATGCAGACGGAAGAAAGACTTCAAGAAAGACTGCCGCGAGAATAGCTGATTGAATTTGTCGTCACTCGGCTCAGTAGGTCTACGAAAAAACGAATCATTAAATCATGAACGATAAACAGTGATACATGCATGTCACTGGACACTGCATGTGAACTTGCACTAAACGCAGTCAGCACTGTCCACACAATTCTTCCAAATCGGATTATGTACAACTCTTTCTCTACTTCAAGTTCGGTCCAAGCGATGTTTGAACACTTGCCGTTCACGGTAAACCTCGTTTAGTATTCCACAAATCGGATTTCTTGTCCAAAATTTGTCTTCCCCACCGCGCCGTGATTGAAATTTAACATCGGTGTTCAAAATCGTGACGAAATGGCGCTATTTGTTTGATCTCTGGCTATAGTCCATATTTGGACTATATAGTCCATATATGGACTATATAGTCCATATATGGACTATATAGTCCATATATGAACTATATTGTCCATATATGAACTATATGGTCCGTATGCACAAAAGAGTTAGACCGGGTCTAAGTGGAATTTAGTTCGATCAGGAATGGTCCTTTACTCTTATTTCCTTCCTAGAAGAGCAAGCAAATTCTGAAGATTTAAATGCAAAGTTCAAAAATAATACAAAATAACTCGGGCAAATGTAAAGGAAAATGTCCTTTCTCCTGGGACTAAATTCCACTTAGACCAGGTCTAACATTAGACCAGGTCTAACATTAGACCAGGTCTAACTCTTTTGTGCATACGGACCTATAAGTCCATATAATGGATAAAAGTCCTCCATGAAAAATACACGTATGTTTCTCAGGCCTCGAACGAGCAGCCGCCATGTTTGTCCGCCATTTTGCGAGTGAGAGGCCGCGGGACTCAGGCAACACATACCCCCTGAAAGTTTTTGGTTAAGGTTGCCGAATTCGGCAGACTTGCACTATGTTTAACACAGAGATATTCTTTATTACTGGTGTAACTTACAACCGGTGATGAACTTGTCCTTTTAGTGTATAAAATGGCAATTTTAACATGCTGTAGTGTATTAAGGGACTAATATAAGAGTTTATAAGTATACTAAAACTGTTTTCATTTCAGGAATGGGTCCCATGGAGTGGGGGGGGGGGGTTGCATCCCGGGGTTGCATTCAATTTGTGGACTCTAAATTTGAAGGTTACTCTAATAGCTTTCTCTGGAACATATTATGCTCTTGAGTCTTAATTTTCAACCAACCTAAAGTCATCAGTTTATTTTGTTACATTTGCTAGATATAGTTTCAAATTGTTGGCATAAGTCATCAGAGGTAGCTTGTTATAGTCTTTCAGAAGCCTTCCTTTAGGTACTATCCTGTGCGTATCTGATATCTCCATTCAAGGCAGGCATACAGTCCTTCTACCTGTGATCCCTCTTCAACGTCAGTGCTCTGTAAATAGGCATCCACTTCTGTTGCATTCGTAAAAGTTCCCCCATTGCTCACTACCACTGTTTCAATGAGTCCAAATCTTTATTGCGTCTTTGGTCAACCAAATCTTGACCAACAATCAATCTCCTTTGTCTGGAGCCCCTCTTCGCATTTATGCCTCAGGAGAGGTTCGATGACAACAACATATGCGACGCTATCTCACAAGTTACCAGTATCTACAGATTAGAAACTATCTCCTCACGATGATACTCGCTGCAGCCTTCCTTTAGCTTTCAGCAGAAAGGAGTCATATTTGGATTCAGAGGGGTTCAGGAGAGTGAACGTGCCTTATCAATCAGGTTCTTAGATGCTGTCCACATCAGTGGTGCTGAGGGGAGTGTGTGATTTAATAACGGCTATACGAGCTGTGCCAAGCAACTTCAATGTGTTTCGTCCTCTCAGGTCAAGTGCAAGTCTTCAGCTCTCATAGATCAAAGCCTACGGGTTTTTTTTAACAGAATACAGCAAGATTGTGCAGCATAGGCATATCCCTGATATCATGAAAGAATTGTCAAGCAAGATCAACAAGGCTTATACAAAAAGGGGCTCCAAACAAAATATGTTGCCAACATGATTTAATACTAGGCCTATTTCACAAATGGAGTGCACGACCCCTCCCCCCCCCCCCGCTCCATGAGCTCCCATAAAATGAAAACAGTTTTAGTATACACTTATATCATTCTACATCACGTCATAATAACAATACGCTATTTACATAAGAATTCGACACATACTAATGAGTGATTGTCACATCCTGATTCTATTATCCTTGAATAACAGTGGTTTAGTTACTATTCGCCAGCGAAGTGGTTACATAACTCCTTAGCAACTGGATCACTCACCCTTTGGAATTATTGGTAGTATATACATGCCATATACTTTGTGTTGCGATCATTTCGATCGTGGTGAAGAACTTAAAAGCGTGATCCAGTTGACATAGTGATAATCGGATTACACGTAACACTTCGCTGGCGAATAGAAGGTGATTAGGCATCCGACCCTTAAGGGAGGTAGCTGTTACGGTGACACTCTCCGTCGAGTTTTTCGATAAATTCATTAATTTCTCAAAAAGTAAAAATAGCAGTTTAACAAATAATAGTTCAAATGAAAGCCATTATTGGGAGCATAATTATCGTATCATTAAAATAGGTCTGACACCAATTAAAACATGTGTTTTGATGTCCCAAGTTCATAGTAAAATATGCTCACGCTCTTTTTTACAGATGGCCTGGAATTTCATATTTCGGTTGCAGCGATTGCCCAAAAATAGGTGGTATGCTTATGAAAAGCGTTTCCGCTTGGAATGTAGATAGTTATTGTTGCTATTACTGTTCGCGATTTTAATTTATGCATTCTTTAGCCGACAATTTTCAATGCATTTTACACACTCAAAATGTCGCTCGCGTAAATACTGATATTTTAAACAGTATCCGTTTTTAAACGAAACTACTGTCCACATTAGTTCCCAAGACTTTGATGAAAACATAGATACCAAATCAGACTGCATGTGACGAACAGATTTTAAACTAGAATTGAAAGAACCAGCGTATGCCCTATGAAAATGCTGTTTCGTAATAAATCGCGTTGTGATAAAAAGAGGGAATTTTGGACATCCTTTTGGCTGTTTTTTATACCAAGGAAATGCGTGACCTACCCCAAACTTCTCATGTAGCCTTGACTTAATGTCCGTGACTGTTTGATATTATTGAATTTAGACGATTTGAACTATTTACTTACATTTAACCCGATGTTTGGCCAGAGAATGTTGTATTATATTCCAAAGATGGCGACAGCTACAGACTCACTTTAAACCAGTAAAAAGGACACGTTTCTGCTCAGATGTTTCAGAGTTTGAGACCATATATTCACGGTTTTCCTATTACAATGAATAAGGGGACGGCCCAAAACGACATGGGGACGCGGTATACACCCAGCATCATGCTGATAAATTGCTAAGTAGTAGGCCTATTAGTTAATAGGCATGATATAATTGGAAACCTATACAATACTTTGGTATAGAGGTCATTTAAACATAATAATTTAAATAACAGGACCGGTTTCGTCCCTCGGATACATGGGGACTCATCAGCTGTAAATTATGTGGATGTGAACCAAAATATGAGTTCAGATTAAATATGCGTCATGCAACAAAATAATTAATTAATTAATTAATTAATTAAAACCAATAAAATGTGGGCCTTGTTTCTGGCCTCCGATATAAAATGTAGGCTGGAAAAAACCAGTAATATCTGGTTTAGACGGGCGTGTAAATAAACCAATATTTCATCCATTAGTTCATATAAACATTGTAACAATGCATGATCATTTGCATTGAAATCCACCGTGCTAATCTGGCTACTTGATGCTGGTCGGTCGATGAGCGGCATGGCCTCCTGGGGTGTGTTAGGAAGCGCGGTTTGATTGATCTCAGCCGGCTCATCAAGTTGTGGTAGCTTAGACTTGACTAGGGTATCTGCACGTTTTTTGCACGTTTAAAAGCCAGTAAAGGTGGTTTCGGAAAAAGAGCATTTAATGTAGGATTTTGCTCAATTTTATGCCAATGATTTAATAGAACTTTCTTGAGGTCCTGGGTTTTGATATATGGTGTGTACGTAGTTACTAAAACAAGAGGGATATTTTTCTTGTTCATATCAGGCCTACTCTCCTTTGAGCTATTGAGATATGTGTCCCGATCTTCAAATTTAACCTTGCTGGTTATTTCATTAACTGTATGCCGATCATAACCTCTTTCCACAAGTTTATCTGTGAAGAAGTTGACCTTGTTAACGAAATTGGATTCGGATGTATGACCGCGGCAGTAGCGAATCGTTTCCCCTAGAACTAAGGCTGTAAAAACAGATGGGCAATGCGCCGATTCGGGGCATAACCACTGATGAGTTTCTGTCTTTTTTATGTTGATCTTGTGATCAAGTAGGCCGTGTTCTAGGAACCTGTTTCCTTTGTAAATTTGAAGATCTAGATATGTGACAAGGTTGTCGGATATCTCAAAGGTAAATTTCAGAGTAGGATGAGCATTGTTCATGCGTGCCTTTAAATTCTGTAACTCGTTGCGATTACCGGCAGGTATAAAAGACTGATCACTGATTGCTGATTACTGATTGCTGATCACTGATTACTGATTGCTGATCACTGACTACTGATTGACCAGTTGCTGATTACTGAACGGTTACCTGATTACTGATTGATCAGGAGCTGATTACTGATTGTTCAGTCACTGACCACTGATTGCTGATCGTTCAGTAGCTGATTACTGAATGGTTACCTGATTACTGTAAAAGACTGATCAGTCTTTCACTGAACGCTGTACGCGTATATGAAATACCGCACTAAACGACCGGTCAATATTTATGAGGGGGAAGTCTCGGTGGGCAGGGAATCCAAATTTTTTTTTGGTTATAGGGGATAGGGGGATGCTACGTTTTGAATGGAAACTTGAGCAGACATGAGGGGGCAACAGCATGCGGATATGAGACAGCGGGACACATGACATCTCGTCCCGTAACAGGAAAAAACGACGGGCCACGTGGGCACGGGACAACGGAGGGGGGGGGTAAACACGGGATGACTTTGAAAATAAGACGGGACGGTTTAAAGCATGACATTTGAATATTTATTTTTTTCCTATACATTCCATTTTATCTGTGAATTGGTTTAGTTTATTACATGATTTATTGCACTTGAAACACCAAAATGTGATGTGGTGGTGCAGACAGTGGCGTAACTACGGGGGGGGGGGGGCAGAGGGGGCAACATGCCCCGGGCGCTACCCTTAGGGGGGCGCCAAATTGACCAATTCGGCATCGATTCTGCGCCCCTTCAAGCGATGAAAGTCAAAATTTTCGCGCGCATTTCAGCAAAACATCAATTGAAAGAACATTTTTAAGACCGATATTCAACGGAATCATCTCACAATGGCGAGTCGCCTGCCCGGTCGCCAGCCTGCGGTCGCCTGTAAGTGATGGACTGGTGGTATACGTGCATGGGAAAACATCTATGCCTCGACTCCTCCATACGCCCAGCTGCAAACCGACCGAATATGGCAAGCCATTGTGGTCAAAGTGTTTGCTGTTTGTTGGTTTAAACCATGGACCCTTTAATGCTCACTCTATCCTGGTTGTGCTCTTTTCTTGTTTCAAGGACTCCAATGGAAACGTGTCTTTTTTTAAGGGGACAATTTAGAAATTTAACTCATTTTACACATGTTTTAGGGTTTTCTCACATTTAATTTCTTTGAAATTTCAGTTTCAATTTGCTTTTATTTGAAAGAAATTGGACATTCGGTACTCATTTTATGATTCATTTTCATAGACATAGACGTGGACAATATAAATTGAAATTACTTGTAATATTTTCCTATACTAATGCATGCAATTTGTTTGTAATTTATTGTTTTTAGGAGGCAACTGTGACACATTTGTAGTTTAAACTGGTTATTAAAGCTATTTTATTTAAGAAAAACATGTTTTTATTTATCTTTTGTATTGTTTCAAATTCAATTTGGATTTCTAATAGTCCAGTCAATCTAACCGAATAAGTGGTGTCACTCACCACTAATTGCAACAGAATTTTTTTCACTTTTATACATTTTAGAGATGTCCCCTGAACATCATACCAAAAATATACTAAAATATACTTGGTGGAAAGGTACCGGTAGTTTTTGGCGGGAAAATGTCATACAGGGGTCAAATTTCAAAATTGCTTTAATCTTTTTAAAAACTATACCACAGCATTCCTCTAGTCTTAAGGATTCAGAAAAAGTATAGTTTGTCATATCTGTGATGTACCATTCTCAAGTTATAAGCAAAAAGGTCAAAGGTCAAATTTTGGGCTCCACGTGGGTCAACTTCGAAAAAATGCTCCGATTTCCTTAAAAATGGTCTCAATGTGTTCGTCCTTTAAAAAACTCTCCAAAATAAGAATAGTTTGCCATATCTTGGATGTTTCGTTACCTAGGTAGCAGGGTAAAAGAGGTCATTGACCATTAAACTCTATTGACCCGACCTAGTTTTCGATGTTACGCATGTAATTAATAACCTAAACAGTGCAAATATTCTTTAAATGAATTATGTTTGCAAGCCGAACAATTTGAGACCATTTTGGTTCAAATCAGACAATTTTTAGTTTTTTGACCTCTGTTGAACCCAACATTTGCACCTTTGACCTTTTCGGTTATAACTCAAGAACCGTACATCACAGATATGGCAAACTATATTTTTTCTGAATCCTTATGACTAGAGGAATAATTTGGTATAATTTTTCAAAATGATTGGAGCGATTTTGAAATTTGACCCCTGTATGACCTTTTCCCGCCAAAAACTACCTTTCCACCAAGTATATTTTAGTATACTTTTTGTATGCTGTTCAGGGGACATCTCTGACATTCATAGCAGTGAAAAAAATTCTGTTGCAATTAGTGGTGAGTCAAAACCCACTTTGACTGGACTATAATGACTAATTTGCATATTCAATATTTCTAAACTTCAATTTTAGCCAATTGTTGTTTCGCGTCATTTTAAACCTTGCAAGCAGGTTTTTAGTGATCTAAAAACGGTAGTCGCGTCATTATTTGTTTTTCCTCAAAACTTTCAGTTCCATCAAGTTACACCATCCCACCAATTTTGCAGCCTTTCGTAACTTTCCTTTAGAAAAACTCTTTTACGAGTTCAGATAGGCCTATTAGATTTTGCACAGAGGCGTTGTTGTATACACACGCGTTGTGATAATGTCACAACATGTTGAGCTGATAACCAATAGAATTGAATAAGATCTGTATGATGCATCCCGATTTGATAAATTAGGATTGTAGGCCGATTCCACGATTCATTACGAGCATTCAGCGCGCGGCGGGTTAGCCGTAATGTCCTCGATTTGCATAATTGCATCACTGAGGTACCGGGTTCGAGCATTTTGCATTTGGTTTCCACTTTATATAGGCCTACTCGCTTCCGCAGGAGTTCGGCAGTGGCGTAGCGTGGGTCATCCGACGTGCGGTACATGTCTTTTTTAAGGTGACAATTTACAAAGAACCCAATTGAAACCCAATGGGGTTCCTTGTAGAACCAAAAAAAGTTCTTTAGCCAAGAAAAAGGTTCTTTGTAGAACCTTAAGCTTGATGAACCTTTAAGGAATCTTAAAGAAAGAACCCTCAAAAGGTTCTTAGTAGAACAGAAAGAAATGTTCTTTATCCAAGAAAATGATTTTTTAGTACCAAAAAGGGTTAACACTACGTTTTACTTTTCTTAACTTTGTGATGAGTCCCTGAATGAATGAATTAGAATGTCCCCAGGCCTATTTAAATCTTTAAGGTTCTTTATAGAACTTTTTAAGGTTCTTTTTAGAACCTACTGCTAGGACAAAAAAGGTTCTAAGTAGCACCTTTTTTTCTGAGAGTGTACCGGGTTGAAAATTCAGATATTTTGAAAAGTCTAAGTAATTGAAACATAGAAAAGTACTAAAATCATAGCTTTTATACTTTTCATATATGACGCTAACTAGTTTATCTCATATATCTACAACACAGCGCTACCAGTAGGGTTCAATTGCCTATTGTGAGTGCCCCTATGTTGTGTGCATACATGTAGTTAACAATAACTGCATGATGGCCTGTCCAAAACAAGCAAACAAACAATCAAACAAACACGATTCGTTAGTATTATTAAACGTAAGACGCTTGACTGCAGTATTACTCAATCTAGTGACAATCTGATGGCTTGCAATAAATGTAGGCCTATTGTGGAAATTCCATAATGAGTTTATAACATTTTCACGCCGCCGTCGTTGAACAATTGCGTTATGGATCCAATGGCTTGCCATAACCACATGAGCGTTCAAGTACATGAAAATCTGGAATTTGCTGGGTCAGGTGATGACCGTTGTGTTGTTTACTGAGCGACGCACCCTCGGGGACGCATCATTAGACTTCAAGGGGGGGAGGGAGGAAGTTGGGGTCGGTGCAATTTTATTTTTCGCCGCCGAAAGCGGCAAGATTTTTTTGCACTATATGTTGGGCAGATTTTTTTTTTTGCACTGGGCCTATATGTTGCCCAGGAGTTATTATTATTTTTTTTCTAGTGATAGTGGGGAAAGTTTCCTTTTTGCTCATGTTGTGGGGTAAGTTTTTTTTTTTCAAACACTTCATCCTCATTGAAGTCTAATGGTGCGTCCCTAATCGATGTGTACTAGCCATAGTCATCATCATAACTAATATATTTCTTTTGGGGACCGTGCAATAATTATGAGCCCTGGGTGGACGGCACGCTGGGGGGGGCAGCCCCAGTGGCGGTGGGCAGGCTTCGGAGCCTTTGAGTTTTGAGGAATGCGAGTCAGTGGCGTAGCGCCGTAGGGGGTGGGCAACGTCTGGGCGCCACCCTTTAATAGGGGGCACCGTTTTGACCAATTCAGCATCCAGGGCCCCCTGTCCCCATTATATTTTACAATTGGCTGTTTTATTTATTTTAAAAAAAAGCGCAGTACCGTAAAATGGGGTAACTTCGGTCAGCGGGGTAAAATGGTCATATTTTCGTACAGCAATATTGTTTTTAGTCATATTTGGTGTCAATTTGTTAAGAAATATGTTTGGAAGAAATAATAGTCGCTCATGTGTAATTTCCTTGAAATTTACGAAAAAAGCGGGATTTTGACCAAAAATCAGCATTTTTTACATTTTTTCAGAAAGAATAAAATCGATATTTGTGAGCAAGGATGTGTGTTTGATTAATTTTGCAAGGTGTCAAATGTCACAAAAAACAACAACTTGCCCATATTCAGCGAAGATCAATTTTTTTGATTTTTTTTCCTTCATGGAATGTAATACTGT
Organism: Amphiura filiformis; assembly: GCF_039555335.1. Classification (NCBI taxonomy): domain Eukaryota; kingdom Metazoa; phylum Echinodermata; class Ophiuroidea; order Amphilepidida; family Amphiuridae; genus Amphiura; species Amphiura filiformis. The sequence goes on along the minus strand of NC_092642.1, from coordinate 11,820,430 downwards.
GACCAAAGTTGCCCCAAAGGCGGGGTAACTTTGGTCAGGTCATTTTGAACCCCTAGGGCACCCTTACAAAATTATTAAAAAATCTTTTTCAACTTCGAGGTGTAGAAGGGAACCCTAATGTCACAAAAAAGAGTTAATTAGAAATATAATTGGTTTTGTTTGGAAGCAGTGGTTTAAAAACTCTGAAAAGTGCCCAAAGTTACCCCATTTTACGGTAATTTTTAGTGCGCTACGCACAGGCACAACGCCTAGACTAGACGTTGATCCACAAGCCTCAGCACACTTTACAGGTTGTCGCTGACCACTACGGCCCCATATCATTCCATAAACCATTTAACAACAAATCAGGGACTTTGCTGCTTCAAGAGCGCACACCCTAGACATTCCACAAGTAACCATCGCAACCAGGATTTATTCATTCATTTATTTATTTATTTATTTATTATTTATTTATTCATTCATTTATTTCTTTATTATTTTCTTTATTTATTATTTATTCATTCATTCATTCATTCATTCATTCATTCATTCATTCATTCTTTATTTATTCATTCATTCATTCATTTATTTATTATTTATTTATTCATTCATTTATTTATTATTTATTTATTTATTCATTCATTTATTTATTATTTATTTATTTATTCATTCATTTATTTATTATTTGTTTATTCATTCATTTATTCAATATTTATTTATTCATTCATTAATTTCAATATTTATTTATTCATTCATTTATTTCATTATTTATTCATTTATTTATTTCATTATTCATTTATTCATTCATTTATTTCATTATTTATTTATTCATTTATTTCATTATTTATTTATTCATTCATTTCATTATTTATTTATTCATTCATTTCATTATTTATTCATTCATTTATTTCATTATTTATTTATTCATTCATTTATTTCATTGTTTATTTATTCATTTATTTCATTATTTATTTATTCATTCATTTATTTCATTAATTATTTATTCATTCATTTCAATATTTATTTATTTATTTATTTATTTATTTATTTCATTCTTTATTTATTCATTCCTTTATTTCATTATTTATTTATTCATTCATTTATTTCATTATTTATTTATTCATTTATGTAGTCTTTCTTTCTTTCTTTCATTTCATTTATTATTTATTTATTTATTTATTTATTTATTTATTTATTTATTTATTTATTTATTTATTTATTTATTTATTTATTTATTTATTTATTTATTTATTTATTTATTTATTTATTTATTTATTTATTTATTTATTTATTGCTGACAAAACTTTTATAATAATTATAGGCCATTCATTATTTTATTTATTTGTTTTGGGTTTTTTATTTTGAATTTCCTTAAGTAGCGCATGCGTGGCAAAATGCCGCCACCTGATTGGTCGATTGGTTAAAGTCAGTGTCACATGACCGGACCACAACGCCATTTTAATTGCAGTGCATCGATCGACCGGGAAAGTTAGTGAGGTGAAGTGAAAGTAAATTAACCATTTTTGACTACCTTATGACAACAGTTGATACTGACAAGTTTGCAGGAGCTTCCAGGGTGATTGTCGCATAGTTCGGTGAGTTATTAAAGTCAATTTAGTATAGTTTGTACCAGTGTAACACATGAACATCTGTCAACGGACAACGCGGCAATTCAGTCGCAAGCATGCAAGGCAGTCCAACTGCCACGCTCAGAGTTGCCACGCTAATCATGACATGGTAATTGGTATTGCTGTCTGTACAGCAACCTGCATGATGAATGGCTTGCTACCGCAGTTGGCCGTTAAAAATGTATGGACGGGTAACGTGGCAGGCCCCTGGGGGAAAGCCTACATTTTTTAAAGCTAAGTCACATTCATTGATTGAATAGTGGATGTAGGTCTACTCATGTACTGTTACAACATTGCTGTCATTGCGTAAACATTCCGGGGTATTAGCAGCCCTTTGGGTCAAAATGTGTCAATTTTTTTTTCAAATCAGGACACATGTTTAGATTTTTGTTACGGTACCTAAAACACAGCTGATATGACAGTTTTGACCATTTTTTGTTTGTTGCAAATCTGGACCCATATTCAGGGTTTTCTTGTAAAATAGAGTGGCACATCCCTGTATACCTATGTGAGCCCACCCCCCCCCCCCAAGATGAAAAATCATTGTTGAGTGGCTAGTTTGAAGTCTTACAAAGTGTCACCTAAATGTGGACCTGTATAACATTTAAAATTTAACAATGAGTGTGATGTCGATCAAACACAAAATTCATTGTTCAATTTCATTACATTGGCCATTCTGAGAGCATATTTTGCTGAATATGCCATTACAACTTGATTGACGGTTCCAGAGATATGGCCAGTGTTGCTCATAATAATAAAATACAAAGGAAGAAATAATAATATTGACTCTGTCTCAAAATCAATATTTCCGACATCCGACTCATAATTCTCAATCATCACAACCAACTTGGGTACGCACAGATATTTGCGTCGAGCGAGACCACATGCTTACGGCGCAAGCGCATCTTTTGAGAAGTGACCAATTACGGTCTTTGGCTGTGCAATCGGCGTGTTGTTCCATGAAAAGTACGCTGAAGGCACATCCTAATTGCTATAGAATAGAATTAATGAGAGCCCACAAATTTTAAAATCAAGTAAAGTTACAGAAGGCCCTAGTTGTGTGGGGTTAAATATCAAACTGTTTGAATGTTGGTTTTTTCATGCAGGCTCTTACAAGTTGTCCTAATGAACCTAAACCAATATGATTTCTGTATAACAGCAGATTAAGAGGGAATATTGTTTTGAGTAGGTTATGAACTTCACAGATTTTTGAAGGTACAGTCTTGTGAACCAATCTATTTTCAATGTTAGTGACCCCAGCTTTCTTGATTAACCGGTTAAAATAAATGGCGGTTATTTAACTGGTTAATTAATGGTAAGATTGGTTAATTACCGAGCTTGGAATTCAATATGCCATCATACTGAAGAACATTGTGCAAGTATTTGGGTTATGGGGTGGGCAAAAATTGACTGTTGTCGTCAACACCATGTGATTGTTCGGCAAATGTAGTGAAAGCTATGCGATTGTCTGCAAATTGCAAGAGTGTTACTGAAATTGTGCTGTTACTGAAATAGGCCTATATTGTTAATGTTATAGTAGTTACCGTATTCATTTCATTAACAGCCCATGCCCTATAAGCGCCCACCCATAAGCAAATTGTGATATTAGTTTATGATCGAACTACCGGGTACAAGCAAATCTTAAACATGGTTGGAAACATACACTGATGATGATGGATGAATATTTTGCCCCTTTTTATGTATTGTAGGCCTAAACAATGTGATTTCTATGTTTTGATAGTAAAAATACATGAAGATAAAAAAATTGACTTTGTCAAGCGCCCTGGGTGATAAATGGAACGAATACGGTACTTAATTAAAAAATTTGTTGAAACAAATTTGACCTGGCTAAAAATATGTTTTTTCAATTCACACATTATTTTTTTTTCGGGTGACTTTTTAGGTTGAGCATAGTCATTGATGATGTAACATTTCCTGAAAGTTACTATTAATTATGCACATTTTCCATGTTACAAATAAACACTTGCGGGCGAGGCTTGTGGTTCAAAACCGCCTTGTCTTTTGAATGTGCTAACATTAAACAAAACTGTTTTTATATTTGTGTCTCAGATGCTTATACCTACGGTGCTACCCTTCTAAAGATAGTATAATGAAGAGAGGAGCGCAGCCTGACAGAAGTTCACAGAACTAAGCTAGGATAAAAGATGACATTGTGTTTTCCCATTAAATATTGATTTGAATCCAGCCATTTTTATATGTCGAATCCGCAAAGAAATAGAACTGCAGAGCTTCCACAATGTGATAATGCACTACACTTCAGATGAGTTCAGATAAGTATTATGTTTGAAATTTGAAAATGATTAAAATGTATTTGACTGTTGAGTTGCATGGTGTAATTGGTGTTACAAATGTTTCATATACTGTGTTATGTTGCAGTTTAATTGGCATTGCAAGAGTTTTGCATGCTGTCTGGAGTAATGTAGTGTTGATAGTTCTTTTGCATGATGTTACAGATGTTTTGCATGTAGTTTTGAATTATAGTTTTTTGCATGATATTACAAATGTTTTGCATGTAGTGTTGAATCATAGTTCTTTTGCATGATGTTACAAATGAGTGTTAACATTTTATAGTTTATAGTTGTAGTTGTAGTTTATAGTTGTAGTTGTAGTTATAGTTGTAATTATAGTTGAGTTTATAGTTGTAGTTGTAATTATAGTTGAGTTTATAGTTGGTCGCATGTCATAAGGTGGTCCATTTTGCGTTACAGACCAAAAACTCACCAAAAAATTATTTTTGGATATTTTGGAGGTTTTGACCCCTTTTATTAAAATCAACATGACTTTTGAAGAAAAAATATGTTCCGTTTTTGCGAAAACAGACAGTTTCCGTCTAATTAATGTACAGGATTCAATGTAAATTTGAAACTTTAAATGCATTTTTCTCGTTTTCGACTATTATCAGAGCAATTTACATTGCACATCATTGGAATAGAATTTTTGGAATATTTTGTATCAGAATATGTTCCAAACATGATTGTGAACATCTTGGAGTCAATAAATGACCCTTTCATTAAAAGGCGTCTTGTATACAGGGTGCGCAAAAAGTATGTAAAAGTAATAAATTATTTTTTTGAATTTTTAAGGACAACTTGTTAACACTTCAACCTACACAATTTTGAATGCAAATTTTGAATTTGTCAGCAAATTTCACCCCAGAAAATGTAATACTTTTGGCATAATAGGGTGACTAATAAGCGTGCTATGGCAAAATGCTGTTTCTTCAAATTCGATATTAGAAAACAATAGAATACATAAGGAATTACAAGTGCATTCCATGCAAATCAGCATACCACTTTATAAGTAGTGATACTGAAAATGTTTTAATGTTTCAGAACAATACTCTGATGTGTTACTCACAATTAAATACTTCAAACAGCCCTGTATTGTGTACTGTTTAAAAGATATTCATTGCAAAACATGTCTGGGTATGATAAAAAATAACATCCCCATTCACTCAGCACACTCAAACCTCCTCCTGACCCACCTGCTCCTGACCCACCTGCTCCTCCACCCTCGCAATTTCAAATGTAAACTGCTGCCATTTTTTTGTTTAAACTTCTGTTTCATTGACATTTTACACAATATTTACCCCATCCTTCAGCTTTAAAATGAGACCTCAACTAGCTCAATAGGACAAGGGGTTCTTGCAGTATAACATTTTTCGTTCCGCCCCATTTAGAAAAATGTAACACCTCCACCTTTTTAGGGTATGAACTTGTGACATGCGACCAGTTGTAGTTGGAATTATAGTTGAGTTTATAGTTGTAGTTGGAATTATAGTTGAGTTTATAGTTGGCTAGATCGAGTTATATACATGTAACTAAAGACATTCTCTGTACCATTGTTGAAATTATGCCATAGCTTCCCATAATGCATTGTTAAAACTATATGCTATACCTATACTCTGTAGCGGAATGTCTTCCCATAATGCATTGCTGTAGATTGTATTGGAATGCTTTCCCATAATGCATTGTTGGAATTCTTGCCCATAATGCATTTTGTTATTGTCATGTTAAATAGGCCTACATGCATCAGCTGTAATATATTCCCATACAAAGTATTGATGAAATGCCATAGCTTCCCATAATGCATTGTTGATACTATGCTATACCTGTAGTGAAATGCCTTCCATAATGCATTCCTATGCATTCCATACCCTGTACTGGAATGCTTTCCCATAATGCATTGTTGAAACTATGATATAGTTTCCCAAAATGCATTGTTAAAACTATATGCTATACCCATACTCTGTAGCAGAATGTCTTCCCATAATGCATTGCTGTAGATTGTATTGGAATGCTTTCCCATAATGCATTGTTGTAACTCTTGCCCATAATGCATTTTTAAAACCATGTTATTGTCTGTGAAATGTTACATGAGTCCTTTTTGCAAAGGTAAACAAAGATACTAAACTGGGGTCCTGGGAGTTCTATAACTTCATGCTTGGCGTTGAGACACACAGTGAGGGGTCAATGTGTTGATGATGTTATGCAGGAAATGAAAGCCTCTGGGTGGTCAAATCATGGCCAAAACAGCAACCCATTAAATATGCAATTTATAGATAGCTCATGTCACTTCATGACTTAAGGGTAGACGAGGTATTGTTGGTCGAAGCAACCTAAAAATCGATTTTCATTGTCTAGATTAATATATTATTGAAAATTAACACCTTGATGTTTTGCAAAAGTTCATTCTACAATTCGTATACTCTGCAAACTTGCTTAATTTATTGTTGTTAATGAGTTATGTATGTTTTACAAAAGTGTTGTTGTTTCAGCCCTCTTCACAACGTAACTCAAGAACCGCAGCACCTATAAAAGTATATCTGCGATATTTTAATTCTTCTACACGCTCGCTATGAATTGAGCAATGCAATTTTTGCCAAAGCTCACTACCATTTGTAAGATGCTGTGGAAGTGGAACTACCAAATCACAACAGTTTAAAATAATTAATAACCTTAATTAATTTTTATAGCATGATCCTTCATCAATTCATAGACCCAGAAGAGCACAGGCATACCAGCATCAGCAGTAATGGGGAGTGGGAGAGGCTGGTCCCGAGAGACCCTCCTTTTTGGATTTCGCAGCTCCGAAAGACCCCCTATATTTGACCAAAATAGAACTCCGAAAGACCCTTGATTTTGATAATTTCAGCTCTGAAAGGTTTTTTTCAGGCGATTGTCAACCAGAAAGCCAAGATAGACCTTTGATTTGGACTGTTCGCAGCTCCAAAAGTCCCTGTTTTACTTGTTCGCAGCTCCAAAAGACCCCCTTTTATCGTTACGCACTCAGCTCCTAAAGACCCACCACCTCAAAATTTCGGGGGAGCATACCCACCAAAATTTTTTGATGTGACCCCCCCCCTGGGGGCTGGTCGATATTGCCTCGGCTCAAAATACTGGGACAAAATTGACCAAAAGTATCTACTTTTGGCCTGGTTAGACCACAATTTTTAAACATTCTAATTTTGACCCAAAATTTCTCAGTGAATATTAACAATATCTTAGTAGACGGACAGCAGGAAGATTTGGAAATTTTTCACCTCTTGGCCCCTTCTTAATTCTCCCACTCCTGTAGAAGAGTTTATACCCTGTCTTTTGAAGGTGAAAATAAATAGGGTTCTATGTACAGGCCTGTCAGTGGTTTTACTTTTGGCTCCATCACCCAAACACGCCTCATTTTGGACTGTGCACTAATTATGAGCTGTGGGGATTTGGCACTTTAAAAGAGGGGGCAGTACCCCGGGCAGTACAGAAATGTGTGCAAAATGTCATGCTTGCTATGCTCGCAAATAAACTATTTAGGGACCGTTCACAAACACTTGTAAGGGGGGGGGCCTGAGGCAAAAAAAAGGGGCACCATTATGTATCATTGGCCCCTGGGCACCACAACCCCTGAACTACACCACTGAAAACTAATTAAACTAATAGAGTGCAATTTGCACTAATTATGTTATGCTAAATGGTACTAAATGGCACAATTGTTTTAGCAAATCTATACCAAGTCACAGCACAGATCCTGGAATTTATTTCCTGGGTCTGTTTTCACAACTACTAATCATGCTAATAGTCTCCCACAGTGAAAACATTTAATATGGCCATAAAACTAATTCCCCTTTGTTGTGCCCTCAAGTAATTTACCCAGGTCTTCCAGAAAAAAAGAGTATCTGATGTTGGAGTATACTCTAAGAAGATTTGAATCTATAGACCTAGGTTTTGAATTTACTAGGTTTAATACCTGATCATCATGAAAGATTTCTTACTTCTGTGATCATATGTATCATAAGTGAAATATTCAACCCTAACTCTAAACCTACAACTACTATAAAGTAACTATAAACTCAACTATAACTCTAGACTCAATTATAACTCTCAATCCAGCTACAATTCTAACTGCAACTATAAATGCAACTATAATCCAACTACAATTATAAATGATTATAAAAATATGATTACAACTATAACTACAATGTCAATGATAAAAATACATTTACTCGTTACAAATGGTTTGCATGTAGTGTTGAATTAGTCCTTTTGCATGATGTTACAAATGTTGTGCATGTAGTGTTGAATTATAGTTCTTTTGCATGATGTTACAAATGTTTTGCATGTAATGTTGAATTATAGTTCTTTTGCATGATGTTACAAATGTTTTGCATGTAGTGTTAAATTATAGTTCTCTTGCATGATGTTACAAATGTTTTGCATGCAGTGTTGGGTTACAGTTCTCTTACATGATGTTACAAATGTTTTGCATGTAGTGTTAAGTTACAGTTCTTTTGCATGATGTTACAAATGTTTTGCATGTAGTGTTGAATTATAGTTCTTTTGCATGATGTTACAAATGTTTTGCATGTAGTGTTGAATTATATTTCTTTTGCATGATGTTACAAATGTTTTACGTGTAGTGTTGAATTATATTTCTTCTGCATGATGTTACAAATGTTTTACGTGTTGAATTAGTTCTTTTGCATGATGTTACAAATGTTTTGCATTTTTGCATGTAGTGTTGAATTATCGTTCTTTTGCATGATGTTACAAATGTTTTGCATGTAGTGTTGAATTATAGTTCTTTTGCATGATGTTACAAATGTTTTGCATGTAGTGTTGAATTATAGTTCTTTTGCATGATGTTACAAATGTTTTGCATGTAGTGTTGAATTATAGTTCTTTTGCATGATGTTACAAATGTTTTGCATGAAGTGTTGAATTATAGTTCTTTTGCATGATGTTACAAATGTTTTGCTTGTAGTGTTGAGTTGCAGTTCTCTTGCATGATGTTACAAATGTTTTGCATGTAGTGTTGAATTATAGTTCTTTTGCATGATGTTACAAATGTTTTGCATGTAGTGTTGAATTATAGTTCTTTTGCATGATGTTACAAATGTTTTGCATGTAGTGTTGAATTAGTTCTTTTGCATAGTCTGTTACAACTGTTTTGCATGTAGTGTTGACTTATAGTTCTTTTGCATGATGTTACAAATGTTTTGCATGTAGTGTTGAATTATAGTTCTTTTGCATGTTACAAATGTTTTGCATGTAGTGTTGAATTATAGTTCTTTTGCATGATGTTACAAATGTTTTGCATGTAGTGTTGAATTATAGTTCTTTTGCATGATGTTACAAATGTTTTGCATGTAGTGTTGAATTATATTTCTTTTGCATGATGTTACAAATGTTTTACGTGTTGAATTAGTTATTTTGCATGATGTTACAAATGTTTTGCATTTTTGCATGTAGTGTTGAATTATAGTTTTTTTGCATGATGTTACAAATGTTTTGCATGTAGTGTTGAATTATAGTTCTTTTGCATGATGTTACAAATGTTTTGCATGTAGTGTTGAATTATAGTTCTTTTGCATGATGTTACAAATGTTTTGCATGTAGTGTTGAATTATAGTTCTTTTGCATGATGTTACAAATGTTTTGCATGTATGTTGAATTATAGTTCTCTTGCATGATGTTACAAATGTTTTGCATGTAGTGTTCAGTTGCAGTTCTCTTGCATGATGTTACAAATTACAAATGTTTTGCATGTAGTGTTGAGTTACAGTTCTCTTGCATGATGTTACAAATGTTTTGCATGTAGTGTTGAGTTGCAGTTCTCTTGCATGATGTTACAAATATTTGGATGCAGTGTTGAGTTACATTTCTCTTGCATGATGTTACAAATGTTTTGCATGCAGTGTTGAGTTACAGTTCTCTTGCATGATGTTACAAATGTTTTGCATGCAGTGTTGAGTTACAGTTCTCTTGCATGATGTTACAAATGTTTTGCATGCAGTGTTTGTCCCAAGTGGAACAGTGCCACAGGACAAAATATAGTAACAGTACATGTTGAACCAGTGTTTGTCCCAAGTGGAATAGTGCCACAGGACAAAATGTAATAACAATACATGTTGAACCAGTGTTTGTCCCAAGTGGAATTAGTGCATGTTAAACCTCATAGTTGTCCCAAGTGGAAAAGTGCCACAGGACAAAATGTAATAACAGTACATGTTGAACCATGCAGTGTTTGTCCCAAGTGGAATAGTCCCACAGGACAAAATGTATTATTAACTAGATTACTTTGATTAGTGCATGTTGAACCCCATAGTTGTCCCAAGTGGAAACAGTGCCACAGGACAAAATGTAATAACAGTACATGTTGAACCAATGTTGGTCCCAAGTGGAATAGTGCCACAGGACAAAATGTATTATAAAGTAGATTACTTTGATTAGTGCATGTTGAACCCCATAGTTGTCCCAAGTGGAACAGTGCCACAGGACAAAATGTAATAACAGTACATGTTGAACCAGTGTTTGTTGCAAGTGGAATAGTACCACAGGACAAAATGTATTATTATCTAGATTACTTTGATTAGTGCATGTTGAGCCCTATGGTTGTCCCAAGTGGAACAGTGCCACAGGACAAAATGTAATAACAGCACATGTTGAACCAGTGTTTGTCCCAAGTGGAATAGTGCCACAGGACAAAATGTATTATTATCTAGATTACTTTGATTAGTGCATGTTGAGCCCTATGGTTGTCCCAAGTGGAACAGTGCCACAGGACAAAATGTAATAACAGCACATGTTGAACCAGTGTTTGTCCCAAGTGTAATAGTGCCACAGGACAAAATGTATTAACTAGATTACTTTGATTAGTGCATGTTGAGCCCCATGGTTGTCCCAAGTGGAACAGTGCCACAGGACAAAATGGAATAATAGTACATGTTGCACCAGTGTTGGTCCCAAGTGGAACAGTGCCACAGGACAAAATGTAATAACAGTACATGTTGAACCACTGTTTGTCCCAAGTGGAATAGTGCCACAGGACAAAATGTATTATTATCTAGATTACTTTGATTAGTGCATGTTGAGCCCCATGGTTGTCCCAAGTGGAATAGTGCCACAGGACAAAATGTATTATTATCTAGATTACTTTGATTAGTGCAGGTTGAGCCCCATGGTTGTCCCAAGTGGAACAGTGCCACAGGACAAAATGGAATACTAGTACATGTTGCACCAGTGTTGGTCCCAAGTTTAGTGTGCCACAGGACAAAATGTAATAACAGTACATGTTGAACCAGTGTTTGGTCGCAAGTGGAATAGTACCACAGGACAAAATGTATTATTATCTAGATTACTTTGATTAGTGCATGTTGAGCCCCATGGTTGTCCCAAGTGGAATAGTGCTACAGGACAAAATGTATTATTATCTAGATTACTTTGATTAGTGCATGTTGAGCCCCATGGTTGTCCCAAGTGGAATAGTGCCACAGGACAAAATATATTATTATCTAGATTACTTTGATTAGTGCATGTTGAACCCCATGGTTGTCCCAAGTGGAACAGTGCCACAGGACAAAATGTAATAACAGCACATGTTGAACCAGTGTTTGTCCCAAGTGGAATAGTGCCACAGGACAAAATGTATTATTATCTAGATTACTTTGATTAGTGCATGTTGAGCCCCATAGTTGTCCCAAGTGGAACAGTGCCACAGGACAAAATGTAATAACAGCAAATGTTGAACCAGTGTTTGTCCCAAGTGTAATAGTGCCACAGGACAAAATGTATTATTATCTAGATTACTTTGATTAGTGCATGTTGCGTCCCATGGTTGTCCCAAGTGGAACAGTGCCACAGGACAAAATGGAATAACGGTACATGTTGAACCAGTGTTTGTCCCAAGTGGAATAGTGCCACAGGACAAAATGTATTATTATCTAGATTACTTTGATTAGTGCATGTTGAGCCCTATGGTTGTCCCAAGTGGAACAGTGCCACAGGACAAAATGGAATAATAGTACATGTTGAACTAGTGTTTGTCCCAAGTGGAATAGTGCTACAGGACAAAATGTATCTAGATTACTTTGATTAGTGCATGTTGAGCCCCATGGTTGTCCCAAGTGGAATAGTGCCACAGGACAAAATGTAATATTATCTAGATTACTTTGATTAGTGCATGTTGAGCCCCATAGTTGTCCCAAGTGGAATAGTGCCACAGGACAAAATGTAATATTATCTAGATTACTTTGATTAGTGCATGTTGAGCCCCATGGTTGTCCCAAGTGGAACAGTGTCAGTGCCACAGGACAAAATGGAATAATAGTACATGTTGCACCAGTGTTAGTCCCAAGTGGAACAGTGCCACAGGACAAAATGTAATAACAGTACATGTTGAACCAGTGTTTGTCCCAAGTGGAATAGTGCCACAGGACAAAATGTATTATTATCTAGATTACTTTGATTAGTGCATGTTGAGCACCATGGTTGCCCCAAGTGGAATAGTGCCACAGGACAAAATGTAATGTAATAACAGCAAATGTTGAACCAGTGTTTGTCCCAAGTGTAATAGTGCCACAGGACAAAATGTATTATTATCTAGATTACTTTGATTAGTGCATGTTGAGCCCTATGGTTGTCCCAAGTGGAACAGTGCCACAGGACAAAATGGAATAATAGTACATGTTGAACTAGTGTTTGTCCCAAGTGGAATAGTGCTACAGGACAAAATGTATTATTATCTACATGTAGATTACTTTGATTAGTGCATGTTGAGCCCCATGGTTGTCCCAAGTGGAATAGTGCCACAGGACAAAATGTAATATTATCTAGATTACTTTGATTAGTGCATGTTGAGCCCCATAGCGGTTGTCCCAAGTGGAATAGTGCCACAGGACAAAATGTAATATTATCTAGATTACTTTGATTAGTGCATGTTGAGCCCCATGGTTGTCCCAAGTGGAATAGTGCCACAGGACAAAATGTAATAACAGTACATGTTGAACTAGTGTTTGTCCCAAGTGGAATAGTGCCACAGGACAAAATGTATTATTATCTAGATTACTTTGATTAGTGCATGTTGAGCCCCATGGTTGTCCCAAGTGGAATAGTGCCACAGGACAAAATGTAATATTATCTAGATTACTTTGATTAGTGCATGTTGAGCCCCATAGTTGTCCCAAGTGGAACAGTGCCACAGGACAAAATGTAATAACAGCACATGTTGAACCAGTGTTTGTCCCAAGTGTAATAGTGCCACAGGACAAAATGTATTATTATCTAGATTACTTTGATTAGTGCATGTTGAGCCCCATGGTTGTCCCAAGTGGAACAGTGCCACAGGACAAAATGCCAAACTGGAATAATACTACATGTTGCACCAGTGTTGCCTGAAGTGGAACAGTACCACAGGACAAAATGTAATAACAGTACATGTTGAACTAGTGTTTGTCCCAAGTGGAATAGTGCCACAGGACAAAATGTATTATTAACTAGATTACTTTGATTAGTGTATGTTGAGCCCCATAGTTGTCCCAAGTGGAACAGTGCCACATTACAAAAGGTATTATTATCTAGATCACTTTGATTAGTGCATGTTGAGCCCCATGGTTGTCCCAAGTGGAACAGTGCCACAGGACAAAATGGAATAACAGTACATGTTGAACCAGTGTTTGTTGCAAGTGGAACAGTGCCACCGGACAAAATGTAACAACAGTACATGTTGAACCAGTGTTTATCCCAAGTGGAACAGTGCCACAGGACAAAATGGAATAATAGTAGGCCCCCTACCGCATATGTTGCACCAGTGTTGGTCCCAAGTGGAACAGTGCCACAGGACAAAATTTAATAATAGTACATGTTGAACTAGTGTTTGTCCCAAGTGGAATAGTGCCACAGGACAAAATGTATTATTATCTAGATTACTTTGATTAGTGCATGTTGAGCCACATGGTTGTCCCAAGTGGAACAGTGCCACAGGACAAAATGTAATAATAGTATATGTTGCACCAGTGTTTGTCCCAAGTAGAATAGTGCCACAGGACAAAATGTATTATCTAGATTACTTTGATTAGTGCATGTTGAGCCACATGGTTGTCCCAAGTGGAACAGTGCCACAGGACAAAATGTAATATTAGTATATGTTGCACCAAGTTTGTCCCAAGTAGAATAGTGCCACAGGACAAAATGTATTATTATCTAGATTACTTTGATCAGTGCATGTTGAGCCACATGGTTGTCCCAAGTGGAACAATGCCACAGGACAAAATGTAATATTAGTACATGTTGAACCAGTGTTTGTCCCAAGTGTAATAGTGCCACAGGACAAAATGTATTAACTAGATTACTTTGATTAGTGTATGTTGAACCCCTTGGTTGTCCCAAGTGGAACAGTGCCACAGGGCAAAATGTATTATTAACTAAAATATTTTGATGAATACAAATACATGGTGAGCTTAAATATTTGTTCCAACTGAAACAGTGTTATAGGGTTATTGTATTAGCTAAAATATATTGATTAGGAAAAATAGTACAATGAACCAATGTTTGTCCCAAGTAGAACAGTGCCACAGGGCAGAATGTATTGACATGAATACTATTAAAAGAACACTGCATTCTGCAACTTGCCATGAAATTTGTCCCAAGTGGAACAGGGCCATGGCAAAATGTATTTAAAATAAAGTCCTAAATGATTAGTATTACTATGTATTAAATGTTGAACCGTTGAAAGTGGAATTTGGAACAGTGCCATGGCGAAAATGTATTAGTTACGGTACTATGATTAGAAATATTGTATAGATAGTACATGTTGAAGCGATATTTATCTCAAGTGGAAAAGTGCCACAGGACAAATGTAAATCAGACTGTGAATAGGAATTCAAAGATGGTTGTCCTGATCGACAGCCTCACACCCTCCCTCACTTTTTTTTTTTTTTATCAAAGTGGAGATTTTGGCATCAGAAGAGAGCTCATATTTTTTTCATAATCCCGTGAAATTTTAGCCCAAATTATGTTCTCTTTTGATGTTATGAATGAAAAAGTGATAGCCTCATCCCCAGTGAGTGCAGTATACCGATCTATGGGACAATTGTGAAATATGTTTTACTTCTAATTTAAAAATGGCTAGTGCAAATTGCATCAAAACTTCGAAATTTTATTATATCGGTACAGGCCTCAATGTGAAAAAAAAAAAAAAAAAATCTGACAACCTGCAATTAAGTTGTATAATTTCATGATCTCAATTTGATCTGTTAATCTGCTGATGTTTATAGACTTATGAATTGGATTTTGCTTTGATCTATTCTTGCAGCAATGCAGTTGATACTATCAATGACTGCTGGAACTATGCATATCAATGATATCATGATGAATTTGTCAAATCTGATGCCAACAGGCATTCAGCCTCATATAAAGGTAAGAATTAGAAGCACATGAATTAAAGGATATGGCTAGTTTTAGGTACATTGGTAGTTATAGTAATACTAGTTAAAACATGATATAACATTATAAAAGCAATTAGGGAATGTTCACAAACACTTGTTTGGGGCCTGATGCAAAAAAATTATCGCAAAAAATTTTTGCGGGCCCCGTTCAAACCTCCCTTTTGACATGAAAATTATGGGTCAGCCCCATAGAAAAGCATAAAACTCTTTTTCGCAGGAAAATGTGTGGTCATTTTTTCAACCCCCCCTAGGAGGTACAAAACTGTTAAGGTCCTCCCTTTTTGCATCAGGCCTCCCTAACAAGTGTTTGTGAACAGTCCCTTACTGGGTTCCTATGTGTACCATCCAAATATTAGCACTAGGATGTACACATATACATTGTGTTTTTTGGTTTAAGGGGGTACTACACCCCTGGCCAATTTTGTGCCTATTTTTGCATTTTTCTCAAAAATTATAGCGCATTTGATACAAGTAAGATATGTATATTATAGGGGCAAAGACTACAACTACTGCACCGAAAATTCAGCAACTCAAGGCAAGTGGTTATTGATTTATTGATCAAATACTGGTTTTCCTCATTTTGACTAACTCCACAACTGTTGTCCGTGCTGAAATAAAATGTCCAGTGCAGTAGTTGTAGTCCTTGCCCCTATAATATTCATATCTTACTTGTCGCCAATGCGCTATAATTTTTGAGAAAAATGCAAAAATAGGCACAAAATTGGGCAGGGGTGTAGTACCCCCTTAATGGCTTAAAGGAGTATTTCATGATCCTAGCATCCTCTTTTATGACATTTTCAGCAGATATCAACAAAAAAAAGCTTATACCCAAAATTTCAGTTGATTCCGATTTTGTATTTGTGAGTTGTGTATGATTATGTGTATTACACTGCTCCATAGACAATGTGTTGTAATTTCGAAACTTCAAATTTCACTATATCTAATTTGCTAACGAATTAATCTACAAGAAATTTTTGATTTTATTTTTTTATGTAGCCAGATGTTTGTGATATAAAAATCTCAACTTTTTTAAGTAAAGTGATGCTGTGGATCACAAAATGCCTTTTAAACTGGGAAATTAAATTTTGTGTTTTTCACTTTTTTTTGCTAATTAGTGTCTGAGCTGGGGGGAGGGGCACAGCTGCACATTTACCATTGTAGTTAACATTGTGGGCTACATAAAAACGCATAACAATTGAACCAGAAAAAGGTCATCGAACGGAAAAAAGATCATCAAACTTTACACAGGGTCAAATTTCAAAATTGCTCAAATTGTGTTAAAAAGCATTCCAATCAGGGATGCCTGATTTCCGGTAATTAATGTTTTTCCCCACAAATTTTCTGTTAATACTAATTTTCCTAACATTTTCCGTCGAAAAACAGCAAAATAGGTCAAGGTCAACAGGCGCAGGCCTCAATGGTACTCGACTTATTTTGTTGTATTACCTAACGTCCTAGATGGTGCAATCCTATCCCTATTTGAACTGTTTTATCAAAACGAACAATTTGACACCTCTTTTGTCAAAATCGGAGCAATTGGATGTTTTTGACCCCATAGAGCCAAAAACGTAACCTTTGACCATTTTGGTTATAACTCAAGAGCGGGACGTCCTAGATAGGTCAAACTATACATTTTCTGAATCCATTTGACTAGAGGAATACAATGAATTTAATGAAATGGTTTTAAACACAATTTGAGCAAGTTTGAAATTTGACCCTGTGTAAAGTTTGATGACCTTTTCCCATCAAAAGCTACTCCAGTTCAATTACTATCAGGCGTTTATGTAACCTCCACCTCTAACTTGTACCAAACACCCCAAATTAGTTTTGACCATCACTTGGCTTGATGGATTCATATACATATGAAATTGTATCCATAAAAACTGCAGCACTGCCATCGACTTTGAATTTGAATTTTTTTTTCCTGTATGCATGGAATGTGTTACATTTTAGATGCAATATACCCTCCCGAGATGAGTTTGTTCAAATCACAGTGCATGATTTTGAATAATAGACTGTGGATCGGTAATCATGGTAAAATAGCATATTGCTCCCATAACTAAATTTTTTTTTACTTCTACTTGCAGGGTTGGAGTGATTCCCATGGATTGTAACTAAAGCAACCACCAGAGAAAAAAATAAGAAAGGAACTGGAAGACACTACCTGATAAGAACAAATAGACTACGC
This sequence comes from Amphiura filiformis, assembly GCF_039555335.1. Taxonomy (NCBI): domain Eukaryota; kingdom Metazoa; phylum Echinodermata; class Ophiuroidea; order Amphilepidida; family Amphiuridae; genus Amphiura; species Amphiura filiformis. The sequence continues at coordinate 11,802,903 of NC_092642.1, read as the reverse complement.
ACAGTTTTAAAGAAAGCATTTTTGAAGAAAAAAGTCATCTCAAAACCCCATTGAATTAAAGATGGACAGTTTAAATGGAATTTTGGTACTTTTGGTGTTTATGTCTTGTTAATGTTTCTAGCCCAAAAAAAAGGTCGTTTCCTGTAACACGTCCATTAGGTTTTTTTTTTCACTTACAAAGAAAAAAAATTCTGAAAAAAATCGCAAAGAATAATATAAAACACTACTGGAGTAAACATTTACATGTCACACAACAAACGAGCATAGTGAAAAAATACTGGAGAAAATATCACATTTCTTTAAAGCCTTTTTTAATCTATAGGTTGAAAAGGGATCATAAATATTCTTGAATATGAAAAAATATGATATTTTGTGTGTCGGAGAGACCCACAGTAAATTCCCATTCCAATTTGCAGCAAAAAAGGGTTTCGCATGTGACTTTTTTGACCTGCTACAGGAAACAAACATATTTTTTTTTTGCCTTACCCAAATATAAGATTTTTTTCTTGTGACATCACATGTTTACAGGAGTTTTTCGATACCCATCTTGGTAAACTTTTGTTGAAGTTGTGATATTATGGTAGCTTGTGGCACCTATAAACAATATTATTTTGTAAATTAAATCTAATACTGGAACCAAATTGATGGTTTGATGTCACATCAGATGCCTGATGATGTCAGATGGTTTCGAATGCAATGTAGTGAGTTGCAAAGTTTTAGTTCCAGTATTAGATTGACCTGTAATCAAGTTTGATAACAATTTGGGTATTATTTGCTTTAAAACCAAAAGTAATTTTAAAAAAATAACTGTGCTTCATGTCTTTTTACCATTATCTTTTGAGCCCAAAACCCCGGGGGGTCACTCCCATTGTGGCCTGTACACCATCCGCGAAAATGAAAACACGTAAAAAGGGTAGTTTTTCGTGGGTAGGCACGATACGAGCGTAACGTGGTTAGGGTGTCAAAAACATGAAATATTTGAAAAAAGGGTAGCAAAATTGCAATTGCTAATACGCGGAAATGAAAGTTAGGGAATGAAATTTGATGCAAGGAAGAAAACCCGTGTTTAGGGTGTGAAAGCACTTGTTTAGGGTATCGTTTTAGCCAAGGGTTAAATCCTTGTTTAGGGTGCTTTCAAAAGTTGATTATCACGAATGGTGTACAAGCCCCAATGGGAGTGACTGTGGCCCCCCCCCCCCCCGCCCAAAACAAAACATTTCAAAAGTTGATTATCGCGGATGGTGTGTACAGGCCCCAATGGGAGTGCCCCTCCCCCTGCCCAAAACAAGGAAACACATTCTATTTTCAAAAAATCCTGTGTAGTATTACAAAATACTGTAACATGTGATGCAGGTCAGTCTGTTCCCTGGAATACAGAAGCTTGTGTTGTTTATTCTGCAGATAATAAGATATGAGGGTCTGTCAGTATTTAATGAGTAAGTCAGGTAGAACTTGCTTGTGGGTTAGTTAATTTGGGTATGCCTAAAATGTTTTGCTTTAAGATGGCTGTATCTGCTCCGGTGTCATGCACAGAATTACTTGAAAATGATACACTGTGTATTGATGAGTAAACCTTGATTGCTCAAGGTTTTCCCCAAAAAATAGCAGTTTTGATATCTGCAATTTGTTTGTCATCTCAAAATCCCAACACAACGTGTACTACAGGGAAGTGTTTTTGGCACTTTGCCAATTTCTCAAAATAGCCAAACCTTTGAAAACAAAGATTTTATTAGAACTGGCAGTTGTATATAAAGTTTAAGTTTCATTTGCTGCCAATATATCACAGAATAATGCAAATTACCAAGTAACAATATATTTAAAAGAACTGATGGTACTTTTTCATGTTATCTGTATTTTTTGTAGAAACAATAAAATTCTAGGATTTTATTAGCTAATAGGGGAGGTGCTATATGGTTACCACCCTTACCAAACATGAATGCCTATTTGGCATTCTGTAGGTATTCGCCAAGCCCTCGAGTGCCAAGGATAGCGGTACTAGGTGGTCACTAGCACTCAGCAGCTAATGAATGCCTATAGAGCTGGTTCACAGGCATTCCGAATGCCTCACAAGAATGCTTCCAATGCCTATTTACTCATTAAGCCCTCAATAAAGTTCAATACTATTAACTTAGGCATTCCTAAGCATTCATAACTAAGTGGTTCTAGGATTAGGCGGTTTGCTATAGGCACTCAGTGGCATTCGGATAAGTCATAGGCATTCGGTTAAAAAATTCTTAAGTAATAGGCATTCCACTGAAAAATTTCTAAGTATTAGGCATTCGGTTAAAATTTTTTTTTTAAGTAATAGGCATTCCACTGAAAAATTTCTAAGTATTAGGCATTCGGTTAAAAATTTCTAAGTAATAGGCATTCCATTCAATTAGGCATTCTGCTAATAGCCTTGACTAGCATTCCTTAGTGGTTGACCCAAGGGTCAAACAGGTGCATGATGGGAATATATTTCTAACTGCCATTTTGAACTGGTGTGCCAGAGATGATGGTTTCTTAATCCTTTCATGTTTCCAGCTTTATTATAGGCCTTATTTTTCACTCTTTACATTTGGGATGTTACATGACAATGCCATATTATGTGGACAACATCATACATGTATGGGATCCATGTATATTTATCTTTGTGTGCAATAATATGCCACAATATGGATGGTGTAAGTATAGGTAAGCTTAAATATGACTAGATGTAACTTTGAATATAGGTTTTATGTAGGCAGTTTCTTGAAATATGGAATGGTCTAGTGTTAGGAAGGAGGAGCTAGTTAGCATATTGGGGCATTATTATTACATTAATAATAATTGTGTACATTTATACCACGCACAAATTCACTAAAAAGCACTCATATGGCACAAAATTAGGGGAAATTGTCTTCTTTTTTTCACTTTTGACTTCATTTATTATGAAGGGAATAGTTTAGACCTCCACAGTTGTTGATAAGAATTATTTAATTTGTTTCCAGGTGTCAATTTGGATAATTACATCAAAGAATAAAAAAGATAAACTATATAACAACCATAGCAGTGGCCAGCTTTCTGGTGTTTGCATATGGTTTGCGTGTTAATTGAGACAATAATAATTGTATCCTTTGATTCTGATATATTCGTTCAAGGGCTAATACAACCGTGTGATTAGAGGGCTAAAGCAACTACCTTTATGTGATGGGAATTCATTGAAGCATAGTTTGCATTTGAATTGGAAGGCCCAAGCCTCAAATTTACTCACTTTTTTCCATAGACAAAAGACGCAGTGATTTATCCATCGGATGTGATTTAGCCACCAGATGTTACATCTTTGCGTTCACTCAACTTATGTCAATACTGAATTCTAAGCTGATCTCCGCTAGTGTCTACACTAAAAATATCATAGACTCGACAAAGACAGACGATGTACTGAACTAAAATGCCTCTGCGTCTGTCACAATGGATAAAAAATGGAGTACATTCTGGGCTTACCATGTGCAATTTTCTGCAGTGCATTATATTATATATATTCCTATTCGTCACTCTCGTATAATTGCTTAGCCAGCATATAGTTATATAATTATATAGTGGTTCAAGTGCTTCACCTGTAAGTGGTTGGAATACCTATAAGCGGTTGGAATGCCTATAGGCGGTTGGAATGCTTCTGAGGCGATTGGAAATTTCATTGGCGGTTGGAGTGCTTCATAGGCGGTTGGAATGCCACTAAGTGGTTCGAGGGCCTAGCTCATTTACATATTTCGCCTCTGAGGAGGGCTTATGAACCACTTACGAACCACTAGTAGCGGTTGAGGGCTAAATAAGTGGTTCGAGTGCTAACCTGTAGGCGGTTGGAATGCTTCCTAGCGGTTGGAATGCTTCCTAGCGGTTGGAATGCTTCCTAGGCGGTTGGAATGCTTCCCAAGCGGTTCGAATGCTTCCTAGGTGGTTTAAATGCTAGGCGGTTTGAATGCCTCCTTGGTGGTTCGAATGCCTCCTTAGTGTTTCGAGTGCTTAGCTCATTTACATATTTCGCCTCTGAGGAGGGCTTATGAACCACTTATGAACCGCTATAAGCGGTTGAGGGCTAGCAAACAGGCGGTTGAGTGCTAACAACCGCCTATTAACTCAATGTTATAGTATTGGAAGCATTCACCATTTAGGCATTCATTACCGGTTCTTTACCATTCAATGGAATGCCTAGTGAGTGGCTAGGGAATGCTAGTTTTTTAGGTAAGGGCAAACTTTCAGGGGTTTTAAAGATGAATATCTATTCCCTCGCCAGCTTTTTCCAATTCAGTGTTTCTATTTTAAGCTACAGTGTTTCTAACATTCCCTAAAATACAAGCTGGAAAAAAGTAAACCTTTCATCCAAAAATCATGGTGAGAGAATTTAGGTATTAAGCTTAATTTTGGTAACCATAGCACCTTCCCTGTTGCCTAAAAAAATAAAAATTGGCAGAATTTTGGGAATAAAGAAAAACATACAAATTGTTACAATTCTGGGAAGACTCTTTAAAATAGTTGAGGAAAATACTTTTCTTTTGTTATGGTTGAAGATTTAAATAATAGACCTGATTGATTTGATACAGGAACTATCCCAGTCAGTTAATACTGACAGCTGAGGTTTCACAGGGGTTAAAACTCCGAATTGTTCGATTTGATTAAAACATATTCCAATATATTCCTCTGGTCTGGATTTGATGGCAAAAATCGAAATTTGGGAGTTTATGGGTGTCAAACAGAGAAAAGTTTACTAATTTTTCTGAAAATTCAATCAATATGTTTGTCTAATAATTCAAAAATTAAATAGGTTGCAGTACCTACAATGTGTCGTTACCATGGTAACACAGTAAACACAGGATGTGATTTTTCCAGATTTTTTGTGGCCAACATTTACGCAATTTTATTGATTTTCAGCCTGTTTTAGGGTATTTTTGCACAATTTCACACTGTTTTTCCTTTTTTACTATTTTCTGGATATTTCACAAGCTATGACACCCCTGAAAATAGTTCCTGCCCGTTGAGTCCAATTGATGTTGACTTATTTCCCGTGTCACCTATGCAACGAAATGTAGCACATATGGCAAACTTTTCTTTTTCTGAATTATTATAACAAAACATTTTTTAGATCATGTCAATATCGGATCAATTGTGACACATGTTGAGCCCAAATTGCAACATTTTACATTTTCACTAATAACTCCAGACTGATTGGTCTTAGGTGGTCAAACTGTATTGTTTTAAATCCTTGGACATGAGGAATGTTGCTTTTACCCAAACAGTAATTTTGAGTTTTGATCCCTGTGTAACCTTTGACCTCATTTTTTAATTGCTCAAGGGTGCCTCCTGGGCACCTGTCATTTTTGACGTCTCAACATGTTAGGCATCAATTTTAAGCAAGAAAATGTTAAGTCATGCAACTTAACTCTAAAGGAGAGAACAATTTTATATACTGGACTAAAAGTTTATTTCAACATAAAATATAGCTACAGTGGAAACTCTTGGGGCCACAAAATTTAGTTTGTCTTATCAGGATTTTTGTATTATCAGAGCTTGTATTAACAAGTTTCCACTGTATTTTACAAACTGTTTTTAAGAGAAAACTTCTGACATTATGGACGGTTCACAAACACTTGTAAGGGGGGCCTGATGCAAAAAAATGTTATCGCAAAAATTTTACGGGCCCCCCTTTACAGACCTTGAAAATTTTGACATGAAAATTATCGGTCAACCCTATAGAAACTCAATTTTTCCAGAAAAATTTGTGGTCATATTTTCAGCCCCCCCCCCCCCTTAGGAGGCTCAAACTTTTTCAGCCCCTCCTTTTTTTTGCCATCAGGCCCCCCTAACAAGTGTTTGTGAGCGGTCCATTATTATTTGATCTGAAATCAAACTGGAGGTAACGCCCAGCATGTATGGTATGATCATGGAAGTAAGAGCGCCTTTTATCTAAAGACTGCACAAAAAAGTAATGCAGCTGTTATAAACACACCTACCGGTATAGCTTCAGAACTATAATTATTGTTTTCACAATATCTTGACATAGAAAGAAGAACAATTTATGCGCATTTTGATACCTCAATAACCTCATTTGTCCAACGTTGTTCAATACAACACAGTAGTGCTTTTAAAGAAAAATATCCAAATTAAAAAAGTTTACAGCGAATCGCGATCAATGGTTATTACACAAGCATTGTGGCACATAAAATGCTCCATTATCTTCGCACAGACTTAAACGCATTACAAATAGCTTCAACTTTTAAATTCAGATATTTTTCTTTAAAAAAAACTGCTGTGTTGTTGATATTGGACGAATGGGTATCAAAATGTGCATAAATCATCCTTTATATCAGTGTTGAAACATTGTAAAAACAGATATTAGTTTTTAAGCTATAGGCATTTTATAACAGCCTGCATTACTTTTTGTGCAGTCTTTATAAGGCCTAAAAATTGAATATATGAATACAAAAGCCACCTAAGTCCATACTTTCGCCAAATTGAGTTAAGCATGGAAAAGTGTTGCTATACATAGGCCTGTCATATGTTTGAAAGAACAACTCAAATTCATCCTCTGTGTCTATTGAGCATGTGAAAAATAGCATGTACATGTATGAAAGAATCAACCCAAGTCCATGATTTGAGTCTTGTTGTAATACATTGATTGAAATCCAGTATGTATAAAAGTCCACTTGTAACATCTTCATTGCTGGAGAGTGACTTTTGAAAAAAAAATGGGTTTAATCAAGGAAAGTGTGTGGTTTATATTACATGGCAGAATGATTATCAACATTATACATAACTGTGTGCTTTATTTTGTATTATCTTACTAGTGGTAATATCATTCCAACATTATTGTCTTTGTATATGATTCAAAAACCACCCAAGTCCAGAATTTAAAATGAACCCCACGAAGTCCCTGAAATGCTAATCGTCATACCAAATACAGTTTAACCCACCCATTTGCACGTACAACTTACCATATTGACCAGGTAAATCTAACTGAAGGAATTAAAATGATACACAGGGTTTTTTCTCAAAATCACTTCCCATGGACTTGGGTGGGTTTTGGATTCATGTATTCAATTGTTTGATTGGGTAACATAAAAAAAAATAGGGTCTTCTGTATTTTTTTTATTTTTTTTTTACACACATCTTATTGGCCAAAATCTTCGTTATTTGGCCAAATTTCGACCTAAAAACAACTCTTATGTATAGTTTAAGTCTTCTACAGTCTTTTGACACCTTTTTTTGCAAAAAAAATGGCTAAAAATTACAAAATTTTGAAGAATCTTCGTTATTTGGCCGAATTTTGACCTAAAAACAGCAAACAGAAATTCAAGATTAGAAATAAGACAAATTCATGATTTCCCATAAATTTCACATAAAAGTGGTTATTAGGTAGAAATTTGAATGTCCAAAAATGGTGTCAAAATACTCTAGAACACTTGAGCGATACATAAAAGTGGCTAATAAGTCGAAATTTACCCAAATAACGAAGTTCAAATTTTTGGCTAAAATTTTTGAATGTCCAAAAATGGTGTCAAAATACTCTAGAACATTTGACCGATACATAGGTCGACATTCGCCCAAATAACGAAGTTCAAAAATTTTGAAACTTTTGGGCCAAAATTTTTGAAAGTTCAAAAACGGTCTCAAATGACGCCAGTACCCTTGATCGATACAGAAAAACCATTAAAAGTGTAATATTCAACGTAATAACGAATGTCGAATCTCTAATCTCGAGCCAACTTCACCGTGCCTTGTAATCACACCAATTCAGAGTATACCCCTAATCCCTATTGTGGTATTTTATAGTTAAGGGCAAATTACTGTTGTACATTTTGTTTGAAGGTAGCTGGTGCAAGCTCGTGGTACTTGCATCTGCTTAAACCTTTGTGAACCCTTTGTAACTTAAAGTTAGGTAAGCTGACTTTACCCTATGAAAATCAGGTGAAAGCTCATATTTTTCTCATTTATAACATATATTGAAATTAGGCGTTCCAAATTGGTATATTTCCGAAGAAATCGTCAAAAAAACTGGATTTAATCTCAACTGTGGTATACCACGTTTTCGACTACTTCAGTAGTTTTTTGATATCTTAAGAAATACACCGATTTGGAGCTCCTGATTTCAGTATGTTAATGAGAAAAATAGGATCTTTCATTTGATATCAATTTATTACATGATGATTATCATTTATAAAAACACTGAAGAGTACCATAAAATGGGGTAACTTCGGTCAGCAGGGGTAACTTTGGTCGGTCATATATATATTTTTTTAAATGGTCATATTTTCGTACAGCAATATTGTTTTTAGTCATATTTGGTGTCAATTTGTTAAGAAATATATTTGGAAGAAATACTAGTTACTCATGTCCAACTTTTTGACCAAAGATGAGCAATTTTTTACATAAAATAAAAATCGATATTTGTGAGCAAGGATGTGTGCTTGATTAATTTTGCAAGGGGTCAAATGTCACAAAAAAACTTGCCATTTACAGCAAAGATCAATTTTTTATATTTTTTTTCTTCATGGAATGTAATACTCCAGACCAAAGTTGCCCCAAATGTGGGGTAACTTTGGTCAGGCTATTTTTAACCCCTAGGGCACCATTACAAAATTATTTAAAAATCTTTTTCAACTTCAAGGTCTAGAAGGGAACCCTAATGTCATAAAAAAGAGTTAATTAGAAATATAATTGGTTTTGTTTGGAAGCAGTGGTTTAAAAACACTGAAAAGTACCCAAAGTTACCCCATTTTACGGGTACCAGTTTTACGCTGTACTCGTATTAAATGTCAGTAATTCCATAAAGAATTAGTCACATTTACAAGGAACATTTACATGATCTTTTTGCATGAATGCTTGAAAGGGATAACATTTTATGTAATACATAAGTTTTAAAGAATGTGATTTTCCAAAAATATCGGGTCTATGTATATTAAGCTACAATTTCATGTAAATCTGGTCAACCAGACATTGATGTTGCAACTCAACATGTTGTGATGCACGTGACCTTCCAGTACGGTATACAAGGTCACTTTCTTCACACGTGAAGAAAGAGAAGTTACCAGTACACAAGATACCTGTAACTCCTGATAAAAACGATTCTTTCCCAGTCTTGCGAAAGATTTGCCCGGACCATCCACTCCGGTTGAAGGAAGGTTGTTCAGCCCTCACCCACATACCTTTCACACCTTGCTCAAATCATTAATGCTTTAAATGTATTTTGAATCCCATGGCTTTTAAGATATTCCCAAAAGTTGTTAACCATATTTAAGTATTCCTCTCAAGGATTCAGAAAAAGTTAGGTTTTACCTATCTGCGACAACAGATTCGAGTTCAGCATACCCAAATTAAGAAATATAGGGCCTATGCTGGTTGCCAATTTTTATGCAAACTTGCCGATAGGAACGTGATTTTCCCAAAATAGAACCAGTCTTTACCCTATACTTGGCAACTCAATTTTAGTATTATATTGTATTTTTAATGTATTTTATAGTGTTTTTTAAAAATGTGTTTATAATTATGTACTGTGTAATTTTATTTCTTTTATTTTGGTGTGTGTATAAGGGACCCCATCCAGTGGGCCTGCGTGCCTGTTCGGGGATGCCCTTTTGCACCACACACCGCTTTTTGATATTTTGTGTAATAAAGGTATTAAACTAAACTATTATTTAGCCAAAAAAAGCTAGCGAGAGATTTTGGATAATATTCATTTACAATTTTACCAGTGGTAAAAGTTGGAATCAGTTGGAAGTTTTTAGTCCTAAAATTAAGGTTAAACTAATTAATTAATGCAAATTGTATGGTTCCAGCATTGGGATGTGTAGTTTACTCATACAAATCGAGAGGTGTGCACTTGGAAGGGGAATATTTTTTTATAATTTTTCCTTGGCGACATGTGGGAACCGATTTTCCTACCTTAAGCAGGCATGAGAATTGTAAGGCTGTTTTTTTTTTCTTTTTGCAATTTCTTTTAATTTCAGCCCGTTTTTGGCCAGTTTAGCCTAATTTCACATACTTATTCAGGTTTTTTTCATGCATGATCATTCTCATGCCTGCTTAAGTTAGGAAACCGGGGGGAGGGGGCACAACGAAAAATTTTGGTGGGTATGCTCCCCAGGAATTTTGAGGTGGTGGGTCTTTGGGAGCAGACAGCGTACCGATAAAAGGGGGTCTTTTGGACCTGCGAACAAGTAAATGGGGACTTTTGGAGCTGCAAACAGTCCAAATCAAGGGGCTTTCTGGTTGAAAATTGTCTGAAAAAATCTTTCGGAGCTCTATTTTGGTCAAATATAGGGGGTCTTTCGGAGCTGCGAAATCCAAAAAGGGGGGTCTTTCCAGGGGAGCATATCCTTATGGCCACTTGTGTTGAGTGCCGGCCCGGGGTTAGGAAACATCTTGAATCTGTTTTGGGACCATAAAAACCTGGAGGATGCAAAGGTGGTGGTCAGTGCTAGCTCCCAGTCTAAAATGGTGTGTCATTAATAAAATAAGCACATACCTTTGATGGCATAAACAGGAAAATGTGCTTTTTTATACTCTAATATTTTTGGACTAGAAAACTTGCTGGAAAGCACACATAGATAACATTATTTTCTTTCAAAACAAGAGAAATCAACAATCTTAGCCTACGATTAGGGTCTAATCACGGTAGATCAACTTTGCTAAGAAATTAATAGCTTAAATGTTCAAGTCAAAAATGCTCATCGGGATTCAATTTTGGTGTTGATAATTTTAAAAGGAAAAAGCAGATGAAAGTATCAAATAATAATTGCAAGTTGATTTCCAAATTGTGTAACAATTAGACCTTTAGTATTTCAGTATTCAGTATTTAATTTTTTTATTAGTTTGCTACCAAGTTTCCCGCTAAGTTTAGTACGTAAAGTGCTAATGGACCGTTTACAAACACTAATAGGGGTTGATGCAAAATGGAGGCACCGGGAAGGGGGTGCCTTTTGATAGAACATGATCTTACACTACTTTCTATGAGGTGACATGCGTACATACATTTTTCAAGGGGGGGAGCAGAAAATAATTTTAGGTCCGCAAATGGGTCCCTGAAAAAGTGTGAATTTTCCTGTTTACATCAGGCCCCCTCTAACATGTCTTTGTGAACGGTCCCTAATGAAAAAAAGTAAATAAATTGATGTTTTGCCGGGGATAAAGATTTATTTATTAGCTATTAATTACTGTATAAATTATTTGCTGTTTCATGCGAAAGAGGTAATAAAATGATTGTTATTTGAATATTGTTGTTTGTAGCACATTTTGTTCGTGTAAGTCTCTTGCATTAACTTAGCCTAAACTGTTGGGCTCATTTGAAGAAGAACGTGATGTTGATATTTTCCAAAAGATAATAATTTGAATGTTTTCCTCTTAGTTGCATTGGGCAAACAAAAAAACCAACAATATTAAATTACGATTAGGCAAGGGTTTCACTTTAAATAAGTTATCCAACAACACAATTAATATTCCTTAAATTTCAATTTATAGCTCCACAATTGCATTTGCCCCTTTAATCTGTCAATCACAGCTCATTAAATATCCTTTAATTCAGAGGTAATAACCGTAAAGTTACAAATGCCCCTTTAAACAACTTGATTAATATTCCTTTAATTTAGATTTTATAACTTCACAAATTTGCGAATGCCCCTTTAAACAAGTCATTCAGCAAGTTTGCAATCCAATCAGTAATCAGCTACTGAACAATCAGCGTTTTCAGCATTCAGTGATCAGTCTTATACCTGCTGAACAATCAGTAATCAGCTACTGAACGATCAGCAATCAGTGACTGAACAATCAGTAATCAGCTCCTGATCAATCAGTAATCAGGTAACCATTCAGTAATCAGTAACTGGTCAATCAGCAATCAGCAGTCAGTGATCAGCAATCAGTAATCAGTGACCAGTCTTTTATACCTGCCGTTGCAATTACCCTGATAAAAGAGTAAAATATCATCCCGATATCTACGATAGAACACTATGTTTGGGTCGGTTAAGATGAACTCTTTCTCAATAACGTACATGACCAAATCCGATATTTCGGGGATAGGATGTTCCTTGAGCCGCACCTACAATCTGAAGATAGAATTCATCATTAAACTCAAAACAGTTACGTTTGAGGATAAGTTCAAGAATTCTTCGTACTAGATGTGGTGGGGGTTTCGGAATTTGGTAGCGTTTGTTTGATTTTTCTAAGCGGTCAACAACAATCTCAAGACATTGATCCTGTGGTATATTGGTATACAAACTTGTAACGTCCGCTGTTACTAATGTTATATCTTGCGGGAGTTTTAAGTTTGCTAGAATTTTGATAAGTTCAGGCGAGTCTTTGAGATATGTTTCTTGTTCTTGGACTAGTGGTAGAAGAAAATAGTCTAAATATTCTGATAAGAGTTTGGTCGGTGACCGACATCCTGATATAATTGGTCTGCCACAAAAATCACTATCTTTGGGTTTAGGTTTATGGGCTTTGACCAGTAGATATAGGCTTGGTACCTTGATGTCATTGTTATCAGAAAGTAGATATTCTCTTGCATGTTTGTCTATGCATTTCTCAGCAAACAAATCTTCAACTATTTCATCCGCCATTTTGGCGGTGTCCGCTGTCATGTCATGATCGATTTTCTGGTATTGAAACGCCGACAATTGTCTATGCGCTTCTTTGATGTATTGATCACGAGAGACCACGGCACATGCCTTACCCTTATCAAGGGGTTTAATGACAATGGATTTGTTGTTTTTGAGTTGATTTAATGCAGCTTTTTCAGCTTTAGACATGTTGTCACTAGGATTTCTGCGCTTTAACTTCGAGAGTTCAAGTTTAGTTTCATCGAGATATTCCTCTAATTTGATATTATCAGAGGATCGTGGGTCCCACGTAGATGGTAATTTGAATAATGGTCTTTTTTCGACTTTCCACGCATGATATATTTCATTCTCATTTTACGTGCAAGTTGATGAAAATCTTGCAAAATTTGAGTACGTGGTGGTCTACGGCCCAGAGGTATAAATTTGAAGCCTTTAGATAGTGCAATGATTTGCATATCGGATAATTGGTAATCTGAATAATTATAGATGAACCGCTTACACAAATCAGCCTTGGCTTTGATATTCGCCTTAGCTTTAGATATATGATTTGATGTTGATGTTTTTTGACATCAACTCTATTTTTATGATAAGCAAGTTTAGATTTATTCTTTCCCCTTCTAGCCATTATTAACTATCAGAGATGGGTGGCTTTGATATATTTATATGATATTTAGAACTTAAAGGATAATAAGTGATACAATCAAGAGGTTATTAGGATGATATTTTATTTAAATATATATAATAACCAATTGTTGACATACAAAGCAATATCTCATTTTGAAGTATTGGTGGCTCTGAAAAGAGCCGTTTGGTTTATTTAGCTAAAAGGGTTTAGCACGATGATGACGGCGATAAGGATGGCGGCTGTTCTTGTTCTTCTTCTTCTCAGCTACTGCCTTTTTACGGCGATCTTCAAGGCGACGGAGTACCCTTTGTGCTTGATGCCGAAAAGCTCAATGGCCTTTCCTCGTTCTTCTTCGTCGGTGATGGATGCAAGAGAGTCTTCAGCTTCGTGAACCTCGAGATCTATTTCTAAGGATAGATTGTCGATGATACGGATGTATTCGGGTAAAAGGAGATTAGCCAATTTTGCACTATATTCCTTGACTTTGTCTTGGTAAACTGACAAAATTCAGAGGGAAAGTCTGTACCCTGGGGTGGCGTGGGTTCTGTTCGGATGCGCGTTACATTGGGAACAACACCACTGTTGATTTCTGTCACAGTCGTCTCGTGTGTCTGGATAATTGACTCACGGCGCCTGATCAAGGAATCAATGTTTGATATAAATTTGGACACAGACTTATAGTTCTCGTTTTGTAAACGGAGGCTTCTCTCTTTTGATGGTTCAAACTTTTTAGATGACAAATTTGGCTGGTTTGCGATATGCGATTTTTCATCCTGATGTGGTAGTGATGTCAGTACAGTGAGCATTTAATTGGGCACAGCCAAATAATTACTAGCGTTCGGTCAAAGCGCTGGTGTACACATGCACACGCTTAATACGCCACATAGATGCGCGAGCAAAACAGCTGCTTCAACGCGTTGACGTTGACTGCCACATCAGGGTGAAAAATGGTAGGCCTACATGTATGACTATAAAACCTCAAACACGCCCCTCGATAAAGGTTGGCAAATGAAGGAGGCGGCAGTTTAGCGAATATGCGAGTGTAAGCGCCGCCCTAACCGTGGAAGGTTTCCGCATACCGAATATAGGTTTATATCATGGCCTCTAGGCCTCATGGTTTATTTTTCGAAAAGAAAGCATAATCAATTGAGAAGGGAATGGATATTGCCATAATAATATCAAAGTTAATACTTGTCGTCCATAACAAGAAGGAATGCATCACGATTGTATAATATCCAGCTTTGGTATTTCATTTGATTAGGCTACACTAAACATATGAAGCTTTATCTTTACTAGATTTATGCACTTAACATTTGCAGACCAGGCCTTCTACATGTAGTGAGCACCACATTAGATTGTGTTTACAAGAAATATTTATAAAATAAATAAATAACATGAATCCATATAAGATTTATATAGTGCACCAGAGGATACAAAGCGCTGTAATTTCGCTGCTACTAGTGAATTATCAGAATCAGATATCCTCAACTATGCCGATTGTAGCCGATTAGATTGTAACATCCACTTATTATCTCAGCAGTTCCCCAAAGTCCATTGGATGAAGAAAGATGTGAGCGGTATGAATTAATAAGTGTCGCCTCCTAGAAATGTCCTAGATCACCAGCTTGGATGATAAAATATTATCTAGACACACGCATCTGTTTTTCAAGGTCTCCCTTTCATCTATTGACCTTAAAGAAAGGATTACAATTATTGAATAGAGTCCATGACCTGACGCAACGCATTATTAATGAGTAGCTATTAGGGACAGTCATGATGTTATGGTTGAGCGAGCAACGTATGACCACTACACAGGTCAATGGCCTGATTGCGATCTGGCGGGTTTTTAAAAGCACGGTCCCTGAACTACGGTGTACCATGAGGGACATGCAAACTTAAAATAATTTTTCACAAACTCAAATATTTTTTTACAAACTGAAATGATTTTCTACAAACTCAAATTTTTTTTTTACAAACTCTAATAATTTTTTTACAATCTCAAATAAATTTCTACAAACTCAAATAATTTTTTACAAACTTGAAATATTTTTTGGCAAACTTTCGACTTTCACGAGAGAGCAAGACTCCCAGCGAGACTCAGGCTATCGAGATTGAGTCTATGCACGATGCGATATTATTATTTTTTTTTAAAGAAGGGTCTTAGACCGCTCGGCCACACGACTTGTTGGTATCCATCTTGAATTTTTTTTACATATAATCGCAACCTCAACATAGGCTTACCACGTGGCAAGCAAAGGCAGAAAACGTACCATATTTTGGAATTTTATTTGCTTAAAACATTAATGTGTATTAATAGCGCCCAATTGTTGTTGAGGAGGCTGTGTACTCTCAGACATGCATGTAGTAAAAGTGCAATAACTTTGTAATTATTCGCACAAGACATATAAAAGTATACATTTTATGAAGGCAAGACATCAATAAATCTTAATATAAATACAGATTTGGGGTAAAAACAACAATTCTGAAGAAAATTACAAAAAATTGAGTTTTTTTTTTATTTAAGGTAGGTACAACAAAAAAAAAAACACTCTTTCCAAAATATTTTATTTTGTTTTTAGCTCAAACTTGAGTCTCCATTCCAAAAACGGTTTTTTTAGTTTTTTATATCAATTGGCCTTATATTTTGAGATATTGACCATATAAGACATCAAATTGAACTTTTGAAAATTCACAAACGCCTATTTGCACAAAATGATGCCGAAAATCGGAAATAGACCAAAATATAAAAAAATGAGAAAACCGTTTCTTGAGTCAATCGTGCTTTTTACGATGATCATATTTGCTTACCTATAGATGCTGTATTTATTGAGTTATCGTGTACCTAAATCGTCATTTTACCGAGAAAATGAACATTGAAATAATGGCCGTTGAAGTTTAAAGTGGTCACATTTTGCACTTTCATCGAATTTCACAGGGAATAGGGCAGTTTTCGTTTTTGTACCTTATATTACGTGAACATCGGGTAAATCCACAGCCCCTTGAGAAGTTTGAGCGAAATCCATTCATAACTTGATATTTAAATCGGGGAAAGAACTTGAAAAAACCCACATTTTATCAGCTAAAACGGAGCCATTTGACCACTAGGTTTTTGTGAAATCAGTGCTTCTGTGGTGTTTCCATAAGATGCGCCGCGCATGCAGATAAGCGTCACGTATGCGTAGCGTATTTGTGCGTTAACAAATTGCGCGATACGCAACGCGATGCGTTGTTGGGCGCGTGTACCCTGCTGGTTCAACAAAGATTTTCTTTCCTTTTCAATTTCAAACACGAGTGGAATAGTGAAATAAAATCCTTAAAATATTGCAGTTGGAGTTTACAAATCTGGATTTTCATTCCTTTTATTTATACATAACAAAGTGCAAACATAAAAAAACCCTCAATTTTGCGAAAGAAACAATGTCTAGAGTACACAGCCGCGTTAAGAGGCGCGCCATTTGATTTCAAGGGGCATGGGAGTTTTTGAAAAAAAACTTCGCCCACTAGTGAGACGAAAAAACAACTTCGCCCACTAGTGAGATGGAAAATTTTTTTGCCTCACTGGTGAGTAAAACAAATTTCTCCCACCCAACTTTGTATAAAGGTATACATTATAATTGAAAAATAAATAAATAAATAAATAAAGGCGGTGAAAATAAATCCTCCCTTTGGAGGCGATAAAAAATACAAAAACAATTCTGCCTGACCCAAACTCCCATTGCACACCTGAGAATCTAATGGTGCGTCCCCTGCGTGATCTAAATACAGAAATCCGACAATAAATGGGCCTCTACATGCACAATACATTATATTAAAGTTTGCAACAACAAAAATTAAAGTTTGTAATAATTATACGAGTTTGTAAAAAATCATTTGAGTTTGTAAAAAATTATCAAAGTTTGCAAAAATTATTTTAAGTTAGCATGTTCCTCATAGTACACCGTACTGAACATAACATATCCGTGGGCCATATGACCGAAATTGCCTAGCAATTGATGTCTCATGTCAACACAGTCTATAGTGTGATTAGAACATTATTGTCTGGTGATCATTATAGTATGATCAGTACAAAAAAATCCAGATTTTCAAAAATTAAAAGAACCACTTTTTAGCGGGAATTTTCGTAAGTTACACAGCTGAAGTTATGAAAGGGTTGAAAGACTACAATATTATGGCATAAACAAGAATATGTTCGATTGGTCTTTATTCCTATAGGCTGTACCCTTAAAGGGTGCCCTTGAATGGGTTGGATTAGGCAGTGTTAGAGCTAGATTTCGTGAATAAAAATTTACTGCTTTAACCAAGCATTTATGGTCGCATTGCCCGTCGGATCAACAAACTTTTCCCTTGCCAATCTCTTGATTGTCTCAGAAGTCTGATACCGAAAATCAGGATTTGGTGACAAGATAATGTCTTGAAACAGCCTCGCCAATTCTTCAGGGTCCTGCGTTTCATTTCCTATTTTGATATCCGGGTCAAAGTTGAGCATATCAGTGACGATCTTTCGCTCTTCTTCTCCTGGAATTATGCTGGCTGCGGCTGTATATAGAGCACAAGCGTTGTTACCATGGGGTAGAGTCAACCTAGTCGCGACGTAACCAGGCTCGATTACAGAAACCCTGTAAATAAACAGATTGCAAATATTTCAAGTTTGGAAAAAAATAGTGAAAAACATGATTCCGTAAAAATTAAGGTGGCACGCAGGATCGCTGAAATTGGGAAATGTTAGAGATTATTTTGTATTTCATCTTTCAAAGTAATGAAGCGCCAATATTGATTTTCCAAGCCAATACTTTTTCGGTCCGCCATAACAACTTACCTAAAATATCCTAATTTTATCCAAATTCCAAATTTATCGAAATTGCATATGTGTTCTAAAGACACAAAACTAAAAAGTGTTTTCTCAAGGTTTTTGAATTTTTTCTTCATTTTAAAAATATGGATCAAAAGGATCAAAATTTGCCTTTGATCAAAATTTTGATCAAAAATTCTCAAAAGTGTGGGCTATTAAACTCTAGGAGGGTGTAAACTAAATCCATAAATACAGGGGTCAAAAATGAAAAATGACTACTGTAAAATGCATGTCAAACTATCCGTCCTGTCACATAGATTTAAAAGAATGTGCAGTATACAAATATTGGCTGCTATGAGGGGCATGGTTGATTTTATAGGCCCGCGGTGATCTCAAAACCATGACTATGCCCCGAGACGAAGTCGAAGAAGCTAAACTGGTAAATAAATTCAAAAATAGTATGTTAAGGTATCTAAAAGATAACAAATAATGTCATGATTCATATTGTGCTGAATCTATGTTATTCACTATACTGTTTGATACTACACTACTGCTAAAATATTGGCCTACATAAAATTGTATTATGGTAAATTAAGATGGGTTCTTATAATTCATATTGTGCTGACTCTATGTTATTCACTATATACTACTTGATACTATACTACTGCTAAAATATTTGTTTGCTTAAAATTGTATTATGGTAAATTAAGATGGGTTCTTTGTTTATTTATTTTGTTTATTTATTTGTTTATGTGTATATTCGTTGTTTTGATTAAATTATAATTATTTGTTAATTAAAAGGTGGTACCACGTTATCAGGCCTCGGCTTTGTGATGTACCTACCTTCATCAATACTTGTTAATACACAATAATTGTATATACAGGGTGTCCCCAAAAAAAGAGGCCCCTCATTGCGCCCTCTTTTTCTCCTGTTTCTGAAAAGTTGATTAAATATATTTTGGTATGTAAAGAAACCTTTAATCGTTAGTTTTAATAAACCAAAACAATTACTTCAATCGGCTCACAACTTTTGAAGATATGCCATTTTGAATAAAAGTACCCGTTTTTCACTCTGTCCACGGATAGCAAACAGAGTGGTTGGGATGGCTCATGCTGTGGAGTGGCCTGCACAATCACCAGATTTTTTTTCCTTTGTGGCAAAATCCAAAATCTTCGCAAACGTATTACTGAATGCATTCGCAAGTATCCGGCGCACAAGGATGGTACGCAACGCAACTGATGCAATGAGGACCAGGGCTGAAACTTGTATTCGCCAAGGAGGCAACCAGGTAGAGGGCAGAGCAGCACAGTAAACTCACTTCAGAAGAACTATAGACAAACCAAACAGCCTTTCATGGCTACCTTTTATCCTAAAAAGAGAAATGACTTATGTTTTAAATAAAAATTTAAAAAAGCAAGAAACAAAAAAGTAAGAAAGTAAGAAACATAAAACAAAAAGGCATAAATAACCAAGAAAAAATAAGTAATTGCAAGTAAAGCAAAAGAAGTCCCATTCGGCATCCATTTTACCCACAAATTAATGACACTATTAACAAAATCCATTGCCCATATACCCACCGGTAAAGCCCATTCCATAAATAAAGTTATTTTATAAAGTTATCATTGAGGAATGTTTGATATTCATGCATGGTATGTGTACTCCTTTTCAATCTTTGAAGTAGCGAAACCTTCTCCGTGGAGAGAGTGAAAAACGGGTACATTTCTTTAAAAGAGCATATCTTCAAAAGTTGTGAGCCGATTGATATAATTGTTTTGGTTTATTAAAGCTAACGACTCAAGGTTTTTTACATACCAAAATATGTTTGATAAACTTTTCAGAAATAGGAGAAAAAGAGGGCGCAATGAGGGGCCTCTTTTTTTTGGGACACCCTGTAATAATGCTATAATGCTTTGTATGAGATTGATGAAAATAAAGATTGATTGAAGGGCATAGTCATGGTTTTGAAATCACCGCGGGCCTCTAATCTTAGCCATGCCTGGAATATAAAGCAGTAAAATTTTCATTTATCATGTGATTGGTTAAAACAATATGTAACATGTACTTACCATATGTTAAATTTCCTTAGTGGTGGAGCAATAGACTCACTGAAACCCTCCAGGGCAAACTTGGAGGCTACGTATTGTATAATTATAGGAACAGCTACAAATTTTAAAAATCAGAAAGTTCTTTGTTATCTTTTCAATTCGCCGTAGAAGTGATGATGTAACAGGATTAACTACCATAGCAATAGATGAATACAATTAGTGAATATATCGCCCTGCACTTCAATGTTCACCCGGTACATATGCATTGAACCAGCGGGCATCAGCATCTATTCATCTATTGCTTCCGATTAGAGCGCTAACATATTGGAAAATCTTACCAAAAATATTCATGCGAGTGTACATTCAACGTCCAGTTTTCGAAATTGGGTGACTTGTGTTTGGCAGGTGTGAAATACATCTGACTGGGTGTTTTAATTACGTAACGCATAAAGGTTTTGGCATCATTGAATGGCTGCCTAGTGCTGTTATTTGTTTGGTTTCTATAATAATAATAATTCTTATTTTCTTTGTTCATCCATTTCTTTTCCTTTCCCTGCACTTATTCTTTCTTATTCCGACACTTTAAGGGCCCATCACTCCCTTGCTCTACTTCTCCCTCTCTCTCCTCTTCTCCGTCCCCTCTGTCTTTCTTTTTCTTTTTGTCTTCCTCCTCTTCCCTTCAATTTCGATCCCCACCCGCTTCTCCTCTTTTCACCCCTCGGCCCCTCCGTCACTCCATCACTTGCACCTGGCTTTACAAATGGACATTCGTGATATTAAGAAGACTTTATTGAATAGGCCTATAACCATGATAATTACATATACTGCGAAATAGTTATTTGATAGAAAGTGACAGAGATAGACACGGACCAATATACCTGGCAGCCACGTCACGTTGTTACGGGTAATCGATCAGAAACTCTACAATTTATTTAAATGAGGCATCTAAATTTAGGTGGGCGGTGTAAATAACTGTACATCGACGGTAAAATGTGCGTTTGTGTGCTGGCGATCACACCGGTGTGCTTTATGAGAACAAAAGGTACCTCTCGCTCAAGTGGGCGCTTTCACATGACTTTCTTTTGATCACTTCTTGACAGTAGCCTGCCTGGTAAAGCGTTCGATCGGGTCAGTTACCGATTTAATGGTGGAACCCTTTTGTCCTGAACAAAAGGTACCTCTCGATGAATAGCTTTACGTAATCTATTGCGTTACGTAATCGATTGCGTTACGTAATATATTGCGTTACGTAGTCTATTGCTTCTCCATGATATGTAAGCTCCTTGCATTGAATGATGTCAAAGAAAAGGGATAAAGACCTGGATCGTAATTCTATAGAATATTCATATCAGGCTGATAACTCGCACCTGTAAGATTAATATCTTTGAAAAGAGCGGTATTGTATTCATTCTATGATTGCAGACATACACCGGTGATGCTTGTAGTGCAGGGCGATATATGCAAAAATTGTATTCATCTATTGCTATGGTAGTTAATCCTATTACATCATCACTTCTACGGCGAATATGATGGTCTGTTTTGTTTATCTGTTCAATATCGAGGTAATCCTTACAGTCTTTACAATATCAAGATGGCAGTTTCCACTGGGAAATATTTTAAAAGCCATTATGTATGATGTCGGTCAAAATTTATTATTATACTTTGACAAAAAGTATTACATAATATACAAGATACAAGATACAAGATACAAGATATTTTATTTTCCCATAATTCACATGAAATCACACAAGTATAAATTTTTAAAAACAAAGGCAATATCAAACAAACGAATTATGGAGGGGATGACAAGAAGGCCAGTAAGGCCAGAGGAAGTCACCCCCCTTAACAAAGAAATGTTACCATCAAAAGAAGTAAAAAAACAAAACAAAACATAACAAACAAACGAGAAACACAATGCTCAAGAATTAATCATATTTTGAGATCAAGTCACGTTTATATGTTTCAATGAATTTGCCGTTTTTATTGAGTTTGGCAATGAATTCCATAATATTGGACCAGCAGTACGAATGGCATGGTCAGTAAATGTTTTGTTGTTCTTCATTAAGTTGAATTTATCTGCGTTTCTCGTTTGGTAATTATGAATGTTGGAACATAGTGTAAAGAAGCCATCAAATACGCCCGGTAATTCATTATTACTGTACTTGTACATAAATACTCCCAATTCAAGTTTGTAGGTGTCTGCAAGAGTTAAAATATTGTATTTGGCCTTATATTAGAATTAAAATATTGTATTTGACCTTATATTAGGTTTTCTGATTATTTCGAGCAGAAATAATCGAGGTATTAAAAATGAAAGAAAATCACTATAGCCCCAGGCTATGGCCGCTTAACTGTGGAATTCTATCGGGCCGTTATATCGCCCCTGTCGTGACCTTGCTTCAATTAAAGCAATAACGTGTGATTTGCATAAAGAATAGATTCCTATTTAAATGTTTGTTTTTATTTATCACATTATCCCCTTTTAATTTCGAGCCAAACAAATGTGGTATAACGAAGAAAATTGCGATTTCATTCCAGCGCCTACATTGAGTGTACTACGCTCGCTGATCGTAACATGTAATACTGCACGGAGCATCGCGCTCGACGTGTGCACACATAAGCGGACATCCACGGGAGATGTTAGCAAGCGGTCGATCGATGAACTCTGAATAAAATCGGGTCGACCCGGTTTTAATATAAAAAGTTAAATTTTACTGTTATTAAAGCACTTCATGCTTAGTCTTTTACGTGGTATTTTAGTACACTACTGGGCATTATAATTATGCAAAGAGTAGAAATCCGAGTAAAATTGAGGGCGTCGCTGTGAAGCAAATCGCACATTATGGCTTTAAAATAAAAACGTAATTTGGGCGTGAGATGTCAACATCAAATTTTAGAATGTATCAGACTTTTAAATAAATCTGATACTCACTATAGAGAGCAACGATTATATGGTGTGTTTTGTGTTTGAATTATTAATTTTTATTTCAAGAACACTATTCTTGCAATGCACAGCGGAAATCACCCAATACAGCATTACTGTACGTCAGTAGCGTAGCCAGCGGGGGCAAGAGGGCAGAGTGCCCCCTGACAAAAAAAAAATGAAAGAAAAAAGTGCCCCTCTGACAAAAAATGAAAGAGAAAATCAGGAGGGCAAAGGAAAAGAAAAGAGACAAGGAGCCCCTTATCTACCAAATTTCAGCCCGATCATGGGCCAAAATAGTGTAAAAACGTGCGCACATTGTAAAGATATTGTTAAATATCTTTAAAATAAAGGACTTGTTTTGCGCGCTACGCACGTACATCGTTACAATAAAGCCTTTTTTGGAAGCTCGAAGACAACCAGTCTCTATGTATTGTATGATGCAACTGTAATTTTTTTCGTCTCTGCCCCCCACCAAAAAAACTGGCTACGCCCCTGCTGTACGTGCACAGATTGAAGAACATACAACCAATCAGGATTCGCAAAAGCATTGACCTAACGGTGTCACGGATTACCGACAACGCTTTACTCCACAAAATCCAGTTCTTATAACATAATATTAGTTACTTCAGAAACCATTCGGATAATTGGTGAAATTGTCTGATTTAACAATCGTTACAATCATTGACAAACATTTTAATTCATGCGTTGAGTTCTAAATTTGCGGGAAGTTTCTAGGGATTCTGAAAACGTCTGGTAATATAGCCGTTGTTAATTCCAAAGGCGATTTGCTTAGATTAGGAATAACATGATAATTGCCATAATATATATTTTCAGACTCTCTGGTAAATATGTTTCAAACCTAACGGTAAAGGGTGAATTGCACTGTGCCTGGTCACTATCTATGATTGTTTAACAAAAAAAAAACAATTACCATAGAATCCACATACACTTGAGATTTGAAGAATCTTGCCGCTCCGTTTCTCTTTCATGTACGGGACTACTGCCTTAGTCATTCTGGCGCATCCAAAATAGTTGATTTCCATGACGTCATAGTACGTCTGAATTGAACCGGTTTCCCACCAATGTCCAACTGATACACCTGCGTTATTAACTGAAAAGAATTTGAATTTTTCTCGCTTTTCGAAAGGCCAAGCAATCAAAAGCGAATGAGTATAAATGCATCTTTAGAAATGACCGCCGATTGTGTGTTCTCATATGGGTTTTATTAGCATGCTCTACCAGATTTGCAATATTAAAGGGGGTCTCCGGCAATCACAACATTATTCCTTATAGGTAAGAAAAAAATATCAAGCGCGAATTACGTGGTCTGATTTAAACAAACTCATAGTGACCATAAAAACGAATAAAATCAACGCTTATTCAAAATTCCCGGGCTTCGAAATCGTCGAGTGCAATGACGTCCCAGTATAAATACAATGAAGGCTGACGACGATTGAGCACAAATAACCATTACGTCATTGCACTTAGACAATTTTGGGGCGGGAATTTTGAATATCGCGTGTTGAGAGCCGACTGTTTTTATTCGTTTTTATTGTCAATATGAGCTTGTTTTGAATAAAACCATGTGATTCGTGCTTGATAGTTATTTTTCTAACATATAAGGCTTGATGCCCGGGGCTTGATGTTATGATTGCCGGAGACCCCTTTAAGTACCTTAGTAAAAGTAAAAACCGTAACTATGGCCAGAGTTTTTGGGCTAATTTTATCATCCAGACACGGTGATGCAGCAGAATTTGACACTAGTAGATTAAGCTAGATCTTACCCGAGTTCGGTACTTTAGATGCTAAAACGTCACGTTCAAACTTTAAGTTTACACACGAATTGAATGGTTACATTTATTTTGAAATGGTAAACTATGGCAAGCGGATCATTTAACAGCTATTTAATTGCGCATTTAACTCCACATAGAATTCGAGTCAAGGTCTGTCTGCGGATATTATTAGCACCCTCTAGCAAGGTCAGAACATCATTCTAATAACAATACGCTATTTAAATAAGAATTGGACACATGCTAATGAACAATTGTCACATCCTGATTTCTATTATCCTTGGCGATATATTCAAAAATTGTATTCATCTATTGCTTATGGTAGTTATTCCTGCAACATCATTACTTCTACGGCGAATAGTAACTGATAAACTGCAGGTCTTTACAATGGACAAAAATGCATTATAAAAATAAATATTCCCTCAATATCATAAAACTAAAATAAAACCAACAAACAAACAAACAAACAAACAAACAAACAAACAAACAAATTGAAGAATGGGTTTGTTTGGATGTATTATAATAATGCATATACTGATTAAAATCTTACCCAAAACATCGATCTGCCCCTCATTGTTGACAATTTCCATCACAGTTTCATCAATAGTTTCTTGCTTGGTAACATCCAATTCCCTAATAAACAATGTATCGTCAAGTATATTCCCTGCCTCTGTTTTCAACTCCTCTTGTCTTGTTGCCATATTACCATAGATGAACTCCTGGATGGGGCAGCTTTAATTAGCATGAGGCCACATTGATATGTAAATAGCGTATTGTTATTTAAATTTGCGCCCAGACGTATTGAGGGCGACAGTCAGGTTATCCAGACGGAGAATGGCTGCATATGCCGGGCATGTCAATTTGCTGAGTGAAGGCTGATAATCACCTTTCTGTATAGGTAATAAGCTAGTATATTTCGTGTACCAGTTGGTTATGACAAAAATTAGTATCATATTAAATATATTAAATGTATAAACTTTGAAATTTACATGAATTTGAAGAGCAGAGCTTCGAAATGTAGCTAAGTCAGGTGATGTGAAATTCTGCTGCGTGACCCCCTCTGCGTGGTAGAATTATATTCATAAAACATTGAATTTCGACAGATATCATGGGTAGCCAACCACGATTTATCAGCATTTAAAATATATGTTAATTAACAAAGATAAATAATAAAGAGTACAAATGGCAATTAACTAGTAAACAAGCCTGAAATCTTAAAATGTTGCCACGTGATTTCCCGAACACATGATATGTTAACATGTGACCACTATTCAGATTTACCGTAAATATTTGGAGTATGCTTGCACATCATGCACATACACTGTGCATTTCTTTACTTCCGTATAAAATCAATAATTCGTGCTGGGAGCCAAGTAACATTGTCTGCTCAGAGCAGATTGGTATTTTATTTTACTTGAGAGCATAATAGAAATACATAAAGACGAATAAGGCGCCATGATGGAAGGTCAGGTCGGGTATCAAAGGTTATTATAACTTAAATACTACTTGTATTTCTCACCTTGCCTCTGTCACATATTTCCTTCATATTATTGACAGCAAGTCCTAATTTTGACTTTGCTATTGCAAAATGTCATTTTATATCAAATTAGTAGACTTTCTTTGAAAAAACATATAACTGGTGCCTGATGGGAATACCCGTCCGCCATTTCATTAAACTGTATCGTTTTCGCCTGTTTTGCGCCCAGATGTATTGGGGGCGGGTTATACTCTCATTAAACAGGCAAAGTTCGCAAAACGAACAACGTTGTTATTTGCCAAACTCAATTAACATGATCCAAGGGTCGAACATGAATTATTCATAACGAGCTATAACGGATCGATAACTGGCCTCACTTTCTAGCTAGTAAACCAGCTGAATTTTTCATAGATTTTGCGTTGCTAATAGAACAACCGTGAATTTAGTGTCACCCCCTTGATATTACGCAAGGTAGCGTACACCTTAAAGCGCCGTTGTGGATCTCGTGCAAGAAATAAAGCTGTTTCTTTGCCGATGCCTTGGGCACAACCTGTGATCAGAATAACTTGTGAAGCCATGTTATATGTGTGGTACCAGAGCAAATGTATAGTCTAGACAGGTGGTAAAGACTAGCCCGATAAGTATAGTACTGTTTATACTCGCTTTTGCAGAAAACCGCATCACACGCACATGATCAGTGTACAAAATCGCGCGATTCAGTCACTATAAACAAGCATTACACTCGCAGTTGGTATCACTTTTAACAACAAGGATGCGGTCTAGCATGAGTAACCCATGAGTATGAACTCAGCTTTACACATTGACTAATTTACATAGGAACAAAAGACCGTGTACATGTACAGGCAAACATGGCAGAGTAGGGCCCGGGTGTCCTATCTTGACAACGTTTATTCTCTCTACCAGCACAGAGATACGAACAGCACAGGCTAAACGCTGTCAGTGACCTCGGCATCAATGAAGCGTGGAGACCTGCAATTAATGAGCCCGTCAAGTCGTTCACGTAGCGTCACACAAAATGTATTATCAACTTCGTTTTATGTATCTTAAAAGCAGAGGGGTGACACTTCTCCTGAAGCATGGCAGAATGACCCCTCTATTGTGTTTGTTCATTTGTGTATGGAGAGCAATTATACTAGAAATATCTTTTAAAAGCATTAAATTAGTATCACCCTGGCGGCCCCGTGCACTGGAAAACCAGAATATGTTATTTAATAAAAATTCCTTTAAAAGGAATAGGGCGGACAAATGAAAAATTGTCAAGAGAAATGAAAGAATGAGTAAGTCTTCACAATTAAAAACAGGGAAAATATGACACAATATCGATTTCCAATGGGGGAATAACACAAAACGTATAAACAAAGTTAAAAGAGTTTTTAACTTTATACGTTTATACGTTTGTTATTCCACCATTGGAGGTTGTGTCATATTTTCCCTGATTTTAATCTTATCTATTGCTTATACTTTGTTCTCTGCTAGTCAGTTGGAACAGATTTTCCCTGTTTTTATATTAACCCTTCACATCATAACAGAAGGCGTTTTATGTTAACATTTTATATACAACATTGTTGTAAAACTTTTGTAGATAATAGTTATTTGAAACATTTTCGTAATCATACGTAGAGTTTTTTTATCATCAGATAGAAAGACTTCTGCTCATCTTCTCTGGTGAGACAACAGGGCTGGGGTATCTTTCCATATCAAAGTTTAAAAATCTGTCATATCAATTTCCTCAATATGTTGTTTTGATACAACTTATGAGGGGAAAAGTTTGCTTTTACAATATTTCGATATTATTTTTTAACTTTGTAACTTTATTGTGATTAACATAACTGTATTTCAAAGCGTCAAACTATATCATTATTTTGTCCCAACAAAAATAATCCAGGGAATAAAATATTCATTCATATGTTTATTTATTTTATTTAACCTGGGCCATTTCTACTGGTGCACATGCATTCTAATAATGTGTCTATAATACCTTATAGAAGCATCAGCAAGCACTATGTGTCACAAGATTTGAAAAGTAAATATCCTATGTACACACTGAACACAATGCACATACAAGCTGTATTTAAGTACATGCCGAAGCTGTCAGTACAGTATAAAATGATATATGTGACCCCTCAGCACAACTGAGCCCTGAAGTCGCCAACCATCATTTTTGAGATATTCAACCAAAATATTCTGCTTGAAATTAGCTTTAAAATGATGTATATCATGTCTATAGTACTTGACATTTAAGCAGTGAAAATCAATAAAACAGTCAATAAATCCTTTGTTTCCTATTGTTTATTGTTAAGTTCGATGGAGCATATCTCAATAGTGGCACTGGCGACATCCGGGCTCAGTTGTGCTGAGGGGTCACATATATGACCTTCACGATGCTATTAATTTAGCCCAAAGATTAGGAAAACTAGCAAAACTGATGAACTGGTACTGTTCAAATAAAAACATCTGCAAATCTTGCTGCAATTTCCAAATAGTATTTCTAGTACTTAAATAAATATTTTTGTTATTTCTTTTAATACAAACACATCAGTTCAGTTCAGTTTTATTACTGCCTATGACGACTTTATCGTATTACTTACATATCAAAATCAAGTAATAATTACAAAACTCGCCGTAAACTATCACCTCTGTGGGTGTTTGGGATATAACCGGCACGAATATTTTCTCAACACTGTGGCATGTGAGAAAGTAGGTCAATAGTCAGAGAATATAGGGCGGGTGCGGCACGCCGCACCCGCCCAAAAAGAAACGAAAATACACAACAACAAAAAAACATATCCGCCTGTGTACATATAAATGGGTAGCAAAATTGGTCTCGAATATTAATGAATTAAAAGAAACATACGGGATATAATGAACCATTGACCTGACGCCAGGATGGCAGAATTTATTAGTCGTTTTATTCCATGTTTTTATAGTATGTGAAAATCCCACATCTTGTTTAAATTATAGTGACTTATTTTTTGCATGTTCAATGTGCAGTCCATATGCACAAATGAATACTTATCTTTTCGATATTGAGCTTTTTGTACAACTCATATAACATGTCATTAAAGCAGGTCATATGTGCTGACCTTCTTCTATTGTATTTGTTCATCTGTGTATGGAGAGAAGAACGCCATTGAAACTCCATCGGTATTAGGGCGTAGTTCATTGCACTCACCGGATTGTTATTCCAAGTACTTTGATAATACAGATAATATGTACTAATGGGTCGAGGCGATTGCATTATGTGCTGACCTTCTTCTATTGTATTTGTTCATCTGTGTATGGAGAGAAGACGCCATTGAAACTCCATCGGTATTAGGGCGTAGTTCATTGAACTCACCGGATTGTTATTCCAAATACTTTGATAATACAGATAATACGTACTAATGGGTCGAGGCGATTGCATTGAAAAACTAATAAATTATTCATAACAGTTACGTAATCAATCGATAGTGCGGACACTTTTCATTTGCAAACCACCAAAATTCGTGATCTTTTAGCGTTGGAAAAGAAACCACGTGAATAGAGTGCCCTCTCAAGAATAACTACTCTCTGCTTAAAAGTAAGCTATAGACGAATCCAATTTCACTCATTCCTACACCTCAATGACAGCCATTAGCTGGGTCCCCGTCGGCTCCATTTCACCTAAAATGTGAAATGATGCGGCCTTGGAGGTATTTTAAACTGCATTCTATCACCTGTGTTACACGTCAGACAAAAGAAAGATGACAACACAAAATAATCTAATATCGATTTTAAGTGGCTTTAATCCACCCAATTGGGCAGTCACAACACCAGTTAGGTGCTGCGGGGACCCAAAAATGGCCAACCAAATCCTGACCATGACTTGGCTCGTTGGATTCGTCTATAGACTTGGTAATTTCAGACAAGTAGAACAAAAGTACACTTTATCCCCGGATTTTATCCTGTCTTAAATTTAAATTTAAAAAATGATATTGAAATATAATATATTACTATTTTTACATTTTTCGATTTTTACAGTCATGTCTTTCAAATCGAGCAAAATACGGACACAGTACACTAGCCTTATCCTGTCTTAAATTTAAATTTTAAAAAATGATATTAAAATATATTCGATATAAAAATTATGATGTATATTTTACTACATTTTTCGATTTTGCAGATTTTTAGAAGACTATAATATTTATTAGGCCTATATTGGAGTCACGCGGTAGCCGTGACCAGCAAGTTTTAAAAAAACGACTGAAGACTAAACAGATGCTCCGCGAAACTATTATTTACATACATATATATAACAATTTCTTATCATATAAGGCGCAAAATACAACAAACAATACTAGATGAAATATAATACAAAGCAAAAATACAAATTCACATGAAAACAAATGAGTTTTCAGGAGGTACGTGTGTATGCATTTCTTACTAAATGGTATTGCAAGAAGAGTCTTATCTGTTGCAGACCGTGTAACTGGAGCCGTTGAAGGACGATTTATGTTAGCAAATAAGTTGGCAAGATATTCAGGACCACAGTGATTGAGACATTTGTACACATGAAGACATATCCATATGAAATCAAGGAGGTCCCCCACCCGACCCCCTCAGATTTGCTTTATATTTTAGTTATATGTTGAGGCAAATTTGAGGTCTGTAGCTCTTGCGGATTTTCTGTGGCAGCCATTTAAAGTTGGAGTAGGCGGGGCCTAAATTTAGACCCGAAAGTTGCCCTTTAAATAAATTCTTTGGGAGTCTGTGCCTGAAACCTTGTATACAGACTAACTGCATGTCCAATTTGTCACAAAGTAAAAAAAAATAAAATTTCTGTAATTGTGCGTTGTGTCACGGGGTCATTAAATCTGCAAGAAAAAAATGTAATGTTTTGTAAACTGGCAAGTTTAGCCCCCTTAATTCACATTTTTTGTCAGATTAATTATTTGTTGTTGTCACTGATGCTATAAATACATGAAATAGGATAAATACAATGCATATTCAAAAAATTGAGCTCACAATTCATTTACATTTCGAACAGCGCCCTCACGAAGATGAACTTTATTGCAAATTCAACATTTTCAGGGGGCCCAAAGTCGATGTGGTCCACCTTCAAAATTTATAACGTCACCTATATATGACTACTAGTCTTAAATTACAACTTTGCTAAGTCCCAGTAATTGTATAGGTTGACTTCATATTAAACGACAAGCCCAAAGGTGACCATTTTCTGCCTATATAAAACAAAATAATGATAGAACATTATAATACTTTCCTGGTTCATGTGTGTATAAAAGATATCTCAGGTTTGAGTTGGTGTGAAATATCAACTGTTCCATTCAACTCGGCCTTGTTGAATGGAACAGTCCATATTTCACCTCATGAAAATATTCTTACCATTGAACTCATACACATTCAATATTTGTATACCATACATGTATGCCTACAGTATGTGGTGTATTCTGTGATGCTGTGTACAAATCGTCTTTGAGATGATCATTAAAGTATCGTCAATGCCAGTTTACTGTTTTAACCAAGCATTCATAACCGCGTTGCCCGTCGGGTCAACAAACTTTTCCCTTGCCAATTTCTTAATTGTCTTCGAAGTCTGATATCTAAAATGAGGATTGGGTGAAAGGATAACATCTTGCAACTGTTTCGCCAAATCTTGAGGGTCCAGTACATCATTTCCTATGACGATTTCCGGATCAGAGGTCATCATATCTGTGACGATCTTTCGCTCTTCTTCTTCTGGGATTAAATAGGCTGCTGCTTTTGCAAATAGAGCCGTGGGATTTTCGCCAAACCTTTGATTCATCTTAGTCGCAACGTAACCTGGCTCGATAACAGAAACCCTGTAAATCAGCAGATTCCAGATCATTAGTATTATTTTAACTTTCTGGATTATTGTTCAAGTTCAGTGTAAGTTTATTCACTTAAATTACTTACATGTTTTGTTTTTGTTTTTACAGATGTCACATCCACAGGATAGTAATATTATTAAAAATAATGAGTACAATGATAATGTCGGGACCCAATGAAAAACCAGGACTGACACAGCTTCGTAAGCAAGCAAGAACCATATGAAGAGACTGTTTGAGCAATGTAAGAGTGTGTTCCACAGGAAGAACTAGAGGACCATATGAAGCAACCCTATTCGGACCAGCAAATGCCTAAGATCGCAGGTTTTGTAAAGCCAGCTCAACCAGTCTGACGTTTGACCTTTCACAACCAAAACTTGTTGAAGTTGAAAAATTCATCAACCATGAAGCCAATTCAGTAACAACCAGTAAGGAGCCTTGGATCGTAATCCACAGTAGCCGCACTAAAGCTGAATTTATACTACATCGCTGAGCTATAGCGATTGTTTTTTGGCCAATAAGGTTGAGCGCTTTTTGTTGCATTCGGAAAAGCGCTCTGCCTTATTGGTCAAATACCAACCGCTCAGCGATCGAGTATAAATTCAGCTTAAGTAGACTTTTCCAGTGCGTTCTTGTAGAAGAGTTCAAGGTGGCCAAGGCAAGATTATTCATGGCCCAAAAGAGACTCAAAAGACCCAGTAATCAAGAGCACCCAGCCAGATGGTATGTCAGGGAGAAGAGAAAGTGGACAGCCAACTTGGCAGTTGAGATGGCATAGTCAAAACTGAAGAACAATGAGATGGTTGGTACTACCAAGCTAGACCGTCAAGGGCTTGTTTGGACTACGCACATATGGTTGTCGACTTCTTCAGACAAGGAACGCCGCGAGCTGGTTTAACATGAGATAAGAGAGGCAGATGAGGAGAAGAGACTAGTTACAGCAGTAGGTCAAGCTAAACAAGGCGCTTGAACACGGCGCCGGATCCCGTCTGCTTACTACACGTAACATGGTATGAGCGCAGTAATCTGTATTTTTATACCTCAGACGTATCTTTGCGATAGGATTTTGTAAAATAAAGCAAAATGCGAGATACATGTACTTACCAGATGTTAAATTTCCTCAGTGGTGGAGCAATAGACTCACTGAAACCCTCCAGGGCAAACTTGGAGGCGTTGTATGATGCACCAACAGGAATGCCTAATTGTTTGAAAAATCAGCAAACCAATGTCTTTGTTACCTTTTTAATATTAAAGTCTTAAGGACAATCTTCTTTACTTGGCCCCAAGAGTAGGCTTCATAACTCAATTAATGATATAAATAGTCCAAAATTCGCCTGACCCTTATTTTGAGTCTTGAGTTATTTTGCAATATTATTTAACGATTATTTAACAATAACCATATAACTTACCATGGAATCCAACTACACTTGAGATTTGAAGAATTCTACCATTCCGTTTTTCTTTCATGTATGGGACTACAACCTTAGTCATTCTGACGCATCCAAAATAGTTGCCTTCCATGACTTCATAGAACCCGTCCATTGGACCGGTTTCCCACCAGGCTTTATAAGGCACTCCTGCGTTATTGACTGAAAATAATTTGAAACTTTCCTTTATACAGGGTGTCCCAGAATGATCTATACCGGAAAAGATGGAATTTTTAAGGTATGAATGGCATGTTTATTGGTTATATTGTTTTGCATTTTAAGTTCTACATTTATTTAGCTTTCTCAGATTTTTTAGATTTTAAAGATTGGACGTTTGTAGTAGAAGTTATAGAAGATTGCGTAAAATGGTGAATTCTAAGTTTTGACAATGCAACCTATTTTGAAAATCTGTAAAATTACTAAGCGTTCAGCACAAAGTTATTTGGAAAAAGGTATTTTAGTTGTGCCCCGTTCATATTTCCACTAAATATCCGATATCCATCTATTATTTATGACGTTACGAATCAGTTAAAGAATGAAAGTTGTTTGATTGACATTAAATGTACATAAAAAGATCCATGAGTTGATCAAGTGTGTTGTGTCATTTTTCAAGGGTATGCGAGTCGTTTGCGCTGAAAATGAACAGCAGGTTTTTCATCGATTTTACATTATTCCATGCCACGCCAAAACAAAAAGGTAGCGTGCTGAAATTAACAGAATAAGTAGGAGACATGATTGTCCAACATTATAATACAGGTATCAAAAATAGATACACTGCCCGTCTTCTATTTTTAGTTATTTTGGCAAACACGGTACAAATCATTCTGGGACACCCTGTACGTTCATCGTTTTTGTCCTTATCCACGCCAAACAAAATTTGGAAAGGCGGCTATTGATTTCTCCTAATGGCAGTTAGGTCAAAAACCTCAATTTGGTGACCACTCTCTGGCTAGTAAGGTTTGATGATTGATTCGACTTCTATGGACCATTTAGAAAAAAAAAATAGCCCATGTCCCCCGCGAAAATCCCGGCATTTTTCGCTGGAGGCCATAATCCAAAATGGCCGCCGCCGCCATTTTGAAAATTTAAGCTTTGAACTAGAGCACCTATAATCATGCACAAAGACATTTTTTCGGATATGTCGAGTACAAGGATTCCGATTCTGACATTAGTTTGACATTACGGCATCATTTTCACCCTGAAATCCAAGATGGTGGCCGGCACCATCTTGAAAAATTTAGTTTTGAACCAGAGGACCTAAAATCGTGTACAATGACACTTTTTTGCATAAGTTGACCACAAGGATTTCGAATCTGCCATTACGACCTCATTTTTACCCAGAAATCCAAGATGGCGGCCGCTGGCGCCATCTTGAAAAAATACGTTTTGAACCAGAGTACCTAAAATCGTGTACAAAGACACTTTTTCGGGTAAGTCGACCCCCAAGAAATCCGAATCTGACATTAATTTGACGTTATAATATAATTTTTGCCCAGAAATCCAAGATGGCCCTATTTGGTAAGGCGTAAATGTAATTTTTGAATGGGAGCACCTAGGATCATGAATTAACTCCTTTTTTTGGCTTATTATAAAATAGTAATGTATATGAAAGCATATATGTGTCATTTCAGCTTTATCTGGGGTTTACGTCCCTTATCTGGGATTTAGATTGCTCTATTTGCGGTTTACGTCCCTTAGCTGCGGTTTCCGTCCCTTATCTTTGGATAAAGCACCATATCTGGGGTTTAGATGCCTTATCTGGGGTTTACGCTCCTTATTTGATGGAAGGCGACTTATCTTGGGTTTAGACTGCCTTATCTGGGCTTACGTCTCTTAGCTGGGGTTAAGGCGCCTGATATGGGGTTAGATGCCTTATCTGGGGTTTAGACTGTGTTATCCTAGGTTTACGTCCCTTATCTGAAGTTAAGGCGCCTTATCTGGGGTTTACGTTCCTTTTCTGGGGTTAAGGCGCCTTATCTCGGGTTAAGACTGCCAGGTCTGGGGTTTACTTCTCTTATCTTAGGTTTATGTTCCTTATTTAGGGTTATGGCGCCTTATGGGTTGGGACTGCTTTATCTGAGGCGTACGTTATCTGAGACCCCTTGTCTGGGGTTACGGCGCCTTATCTGGGGTTTAGACTGCCATATCTGAGTTTACGTCTATTATCTGAGGTTAAGGTGCCTTATCTTGAATTTAGATGCCTTATCTGAGGTTTACGACCCTTTTCTGGGGTTAACGACCCTTATCTAGAGGTAAGGCACCTTATGTGGGATTTAGATGCCTTATCTGGGGTTAATGTTCCTTATTTTTTTTTTTTTTTATTTAGGGTTAAGGCGCCTTACTTGGGGTTTGGACTGCTTTACGGGGGTCTACGTCCCTTATCTGAGGTTACGGCGCATTATCTAGGGGTTAGATGCCTTATGGGTGCACACCAGTAAATAGCTCCCATTGACTTTCTGTACAAACAGGGTCTTGACTCCAGAGCGACTCAGTTCTTCAAAACTTACCCTTTCTGCAAGTCGGAGGTCAGATGAAGTCATCTATTGTAGAAATTATATACGGAGTCCAGCATTTTTTTCTAGATCACCCTATAGCCCATACAACGCACGCCACCTTACAAATAGCTTAGTGTTTCTGAAATGTAACACATTTTGAAAGTTTAGCCAAATTGTAATAAAAAGTCAGATCCTGCTCATTGTTCACACACAATCTATTTCCCAGGCCTAAATGAGGATTAAATATGAATCAGGGCCTAATAGTTGGGTTTTAAGCCTTTTCTAATGGATTTAATTCAGTCGTATTGCACGTTTCCTCGTTTGAAACACTGATTTTTTTTCTCCCAGGGTGTAGGAGACTTGTATTTACTGGTGTGCACTCTTATCTGGGTTACGAACGTAAACCCAGGATAAGGCCGTCTAAACCACAGATAAGGCGCCTTATCCCTAGATAAGGGATGTAAACCCAAGATAAGGCAGTTTAAACCCCATAAAAGGGACATGAACCCCAGATAAGGCGGAAAGGACACACTTATGCTTCTGCTCTCATTCAAATTGATTTCTGGGCAAAAATTATGTTATAACGTCAAATTAATGTCAGATTCGGATTTCTTGGGGTCGACTTACCGGAAAAAGTGTCTTTCTACACGATTTTAGGTACTCTGGTTCAAAATTTATTTTTACAAGATAGCGCCGGCGGCCACCATCTTGGATTTCTGGGTAAAAATGAGGTCGTAATGACAAAGTAATGTCAGATTCGAAATCCTTGTGGTCAACTTATGCAAAAAAAGTGTCATTGTACACGATTTTAGGTCCTCTGGTTCAAAACTAATTTTTTCAAGATGGTGCCGGCCAGAGTGGTCACCAAATTGAGGTTTTTGCCCTAACTATGGTTTTGATGGATTGGGCACAATAACCCTTGGGTACACTGACATTTGTAATGTTTGTTTCATCATCATCGTTATTATTTGGCAACAGAATCTGTCGATATTCCGGTATTTCAATATTTTCACCCTACTCATAATCTTTTTCTTAATTCGACAAATAGAATAAATCAGTAAACAACCCTAGGCCTAATATCCTGTGGTATTCGTTGACATTTTGTCACTTCTGCAAAGGCTAGCAATGTTGAGCCAATGGTGTGCCTAAATTTGCGACATATTATACAACTAATTTCAAATGATTAAAATCTTACCCAAAACATCAATTTTCCCTTCAATGTCTATAATTTCTTTCAAAGTTTTATCAATAGTTTCTTGCTTGGTAACATCCAATTCCCGAATAAACAGTGTATCGTTAAGAATATTCCCTGCCTCTGTTTTCAGCTGCTCTTGTTTTGTCGCCATATTACGCATGGTAGCATACACCTTGAAGCGACGTTGTGGATCTCGTGCAAGAAACAAAGCTGCTTCTTTGCCGATGCCTTGAGCACATCCTGTGATCAGAATAACTTGTGAAGCCATGTTGTATGTATGGTACTAGAGCAAATATTAGGTAGCCGAGACAGCTGGTGTAGACTATTCTATTTTGACTATATATTTGTACTAATGTTGACACTTTTTATCGCAACTTGTTGCTCTTTGCCCTATTTTGCGATATAGGTCAGTTCTTTAGTTGATTTGTGAATTGACCCAACTTGTGGCTATATCCAGTCAACAAATAACATTTAATTAAGACCAACAGAGGGCGCTATCACTCTTTCTGCCTCCAGAGAAGAGAGGATACTCTTATATGATCTAAACATGGGTGAACTCAACGGACGAGGACACAAAACATACCAAGGATCAATAAATGATACAAGAGGACACCTTGAATATGAACAATTGGAAAGAAAACGAGCACGGTAGGCCCTACACTGACTTGGCGTGGGGAATTTAATAGGGTCTATACCCTAAGTTGAGAATGGACCGTCCCACTCGATTTGTGAAAAGGTCGCGAACCCTTTTGGTAGACCCAAGTAACTGCCTAAAATAAGACAAAATTGAAAAGAAATGGGGTTTTAAATTGAACTTCGGAATTTGAACTTTGGAATTTGAAATGTGTAAATCACGTTAGGTGTAAGGCTGTGCTAACAACTTTCTTTGATGACTTTGACCACAATATTTATATTTTTTCAAATATCCTAAGAATGCAAGAATTTAAGCTAATTGAACAGACAGTACGGTACGCAGAGGGGGAGCAAAAAACAGCAAATGTAGCATTAGAAGAAGGTTAAGTTCGATCACCAAACATTACCAGTTCCAAGGCACACAGAAGTGCTAAGCCTTTAGAAACAACATGAATCAATGAGAATACAAACAAAAGTGCACTAGAACAAGTGATAAAAATCACCGTGCACGTACGATCAATCAAACAACCTATGTAGGCACAAAAACATGCAAAGTTCAATAGCCAAAAGTGTCCAATTCCAGAGCCCAAATAAGTGTTAGGAAAACAGTACAAAAGTACACTGGAAGTGATGACAGTGAAAAATAAGCCAAAATTGCTGGATAAAACACAAGTCAAGGAAGGTCTCAAATATTAGACTGTAGTATGCATACTGAAAAGAATTGGGGTGTAAAAAAACAGAGAGAAAGTAGGAATGTACATGGTCCATGGAGGATAAAAATTGATTTCAGTGGATGTGGAAAGGCCTGCGGCCGGGGCCTGCGGATGAAAGTGGTAAAGCCAAAAATCACTAAAACCAAAGCACAGTGATAGTGATACATGACAGTGATACACTAAAAGCTGGAAAAATATTAGTAAGCAAGGAGGCATACAGTAAGAAAGCCAAGTGTGAATTGACATATCAAATAGTAGGGCCTACATGAACGTCCAATAGTAAATGCTAACAAGATCCATATGCCTAATGTGCAAAAATTATGTATGCGTACCCCAGTGTGGTTTCAGTGGATGTGGATAGGCGTACCCCAATTCTCAAAGTGATCTGCCAAAAATCGCTTCCCCGTGGAGCCGTGCCAAAAAATCTTTGCCCCATTTTGACGTGCCATAAAATCTTAGCCCCCCCCCCCCCCACCCCCATTACACTACCCAGAATGTCGAAGGTGGTTACCAGTATAGCCTGTTTGTTTCTTGATTTCTCCAAAAATACATCAAATTGGATCGTCAAATTTCAGGATGGTAATGAGAAAAATATAATCTATTAAATGATACCAAAAACTCAACAATGAGAAAAATCGGGGGAATTATGCTGTCGATCGGGTCACGGACCTTTAACATTTAAAGGAGGAGTATATAGCTGCCCATGGAATAACGATATTAGGAGGTTAGCAAGGGTGATTGGTCGATTGCAATTCCATTGGGCTATTCCAGATGTATTCCGCACCCCCCCCCTATGGAAGACATTTAAAAAAATACAATTCCAGCTGGAATTGAGATGTGTCTAGAATTCCAGTCATTTTTAGCAAAGATTCCGGCTGGAGGGTATGGAAGACATTGAGATTAGGTGCTGATATCGGCTGCTGAAATAAACGAAAAAACAAGAGTGGGGATTATGAAAGGCCATGATGTGCCGATGGAAGACATTCACATTTCTTAATAGTCCGGCTGGAAAATGGTCAAAAATGCTCCAATTCCAGCAGAATCTTCACTTATGATCACCATCTCGATTAACCTATGAAAGACATTTACTTGAATTCTGACTGGAAACAAAAAATGTTCTAATTCCAGCTGGAACCCTATGGAAGACATTTACATTTACGTGCATTCCCGCTGGCCATATTAGACATATTACCACAATTCCGGCAGTGTCTTCCATGGGGTTTTCCTGACATGTGAATTCCGGCTGTCAATATTAGCCCCGAATTCCGGAAGTGTCTTCCATAGGGGGGGGGGGTGCGGAATACATCTAGAATAGCCCATTCCCCGCAGAGTACCTCCTCGTTGAACCTGTTAAAACACAATATGTGCTTCCCGATGAAAATTTATGAAGTCCCCTTTGCCTCCCCTTTAAAATTATTATATTCCCTTTCATATGATCAAAGGGGCTATCGGATTTCAAAGGGACAATTTGGAGAGAATCCCTAAAACAAAAGGAGAAAAGAAGCGGAATACAATATAACTGAAAAGTACAGTGAAGAAGAACTGACACAAAACCATAACCATACTGACGAAGATTACCTGAAGAAAATGTGGGGTTTTTTCTGATTCCCAGCAAACACAAAACGTTTTTGCAGAAAACGTTTAAATGTCGGTTTATATAAATGTTATTATGGTATAAAACGTTATAATAACATTATTGAAAACTATATAAAAATATTCTAGCATGAAGTTATTTAAGTGTTGGCAAAGTATTTTGCAAAAATATTTTGACAACATTAAATTATTTTTTGGAATTTTTATACAGGGTTTTATATACCAAAAATTTTAAAAGTTTTTACAAAAACTGAGACGTGTTTATAACGTTTAAAACATTTTTGTGTTTACCGGGTTATTGAAATCCTTTTGTTGTATTCACTGTTTTATAAGCTTGTATCACAATAATTCCAAGTAAAGGGATCGGATAGCAACCTGTGCACAGTATTGTTATACAGGGCGCGATTTACCTTTTTGGGGGCCCTGGGCCAAACCAACATTTGGAGGCCCCAAACGCAACGTGAGGAAAGCATGTGCACTCAAGTGGCCAAGTTTTTAGATTTAACTAGGACATTTGCGCGCAAAGCGCGAGAAAAATTTCAATTCTAAACTACTTTAGCCCAAATTGAAGCTGAATTTTGCTGTATAATAGGCCAGGGCGGGCGAAGCGCGCAAAATTTTGTAATTTTGTACACTATTTTGGCCCAAAACATGGTGTTTTTCGGCTAAAATGGAAGATGCACACTGCATAGGGCAATTTTGGGGGCCCAAAAAATTTGGGGCCCAAAAAGTTCGCGCCCGGGCCCATCTGGCCCTATGGTAAATCCGGCCCTGTTGTTATGGGGCCTGGAGAATATCAGAAACATCTAATTGCATTCTGAATACGAGGAATTTTATGGCAAAATATTAAAAAATTATATATGTGACATTTAACAGTCCTCGAAGTAAACTATATAAATCTAATGATATCGTTATGAATTCGGCAAAGAGACAAATCGAGAATTTTGAGCAACTTGAGTTTTTGTATGCTTATGATTATGTTTCAGGTTATCTTTTATTTCCACCAAAACTTAATGATAAATCTTACTCCCCGACGTAGATATTGAAATCTTGATTTGGACGAATCGCGCCTAAGTGCGATTAATGAATTCGGCAAAGAGACGAATCGTATACTTAACTGTACAAATCAGGTGGATCTATAGTATTGTATAACTAGAAACCCCTAATTTTTTTAATATTAAATGTCCTATACTAATATATTTGATGCCAACGTATAGTTGTAGGTATCCTCTATCCAGTGATACCAAAATAAGTACAAACATCCCCCACATAGTATGGGGATTTGCCATTTGGTCTAATACCATTTGGTCTAATATCTATTTCGTCTACATCCATTTCGTCTAAACCCATTAGGTCTATATCCACTACGTCCAATAATTATTTGGTCCTATAATCATTTGGTCCGATAACCATTTGGTCCGATAACCGTTTAGTCTAATAACCATTAAGTCTAAAACCATTTAGTCTAACAACCATTTAGTCTAATACCCATTTGGTCTATAACCAATAGGTCTAATACCCATTTTGATCTAATACCCATTTGGTCTACAAACCATTTTAGTCTTACAAGCATTTAGTTTATTAATAAATAGACGAAATTGTATTAGACTAACTGGTTATTAGACGAGTATTAGAGCAAACGGTTATTAGACCAAACGGTTATTAGACCAAACGGTTATTTAAGAAATATTAGACCAAATGGTTATTAGACTATATGGTTAGTAGACATACCGGTTATTAGACCAAACAATATTAGACTAAATAGAAATTAGACTATATAATTATTAGCCTTTCTGGTAACAGACCAAATGAATATAGACTAAACGGGAATTAGACCAAATGGTATTAGACCAAATGGTGTAACTTGCACAATTGAATCGTTAAAATTGCAACTTTTCATTTTGGGGTTTGAGAGTTTCGAGGCGCATATCTTGGTCAATTCTTGCTCAATGTTCACGAACAGGGTGTCAAATGAGAAAGAAAAGTCCAATTAACAAAATGTATATTTCAGAATAATCCAAAATTATTAGGTTATTGAACACCAAGGATGAATATAACTGACGATTTTTTTGTGTGTGTGCCTGGTGTAGTCTGGGAGACATGGTCCATGCTTCACATCCATAGGTTAGAACGGATTCGACGGTGTTTTTACATCTTTTTCCGTGCTAACCATACATGCACCCAGATACTTGAAGTCGCTCACCTCTTCAAGTTTGGTGTCATTGTTTGTCTGGATAGATATCTGTTGATTATGGTTGAAAGACATGAACTTTGTTTTTGAAGTGTTCATTTTGATGCCAACTTTTCCAACAGATGATTCAAACCTTTGCAGGCGCTCTTGGGCTTGGTGGATTTCCTCTGACAGTAGAGCTATGTCGTCTGCATAATCTACATCTGTTAGCACTTCAGGTCCGATTCGTCTGCTTCTTCTCTTTCCAGCTGGAATCCAAGCTGCGCTTCTTTGCCTTCAACTGCCTCCCTCAATGCATAGTCCAATACCACCACAAAGAGGTATGGGGCAAGGGTGTCTCCTTGCAGTACACCAGCAAGTATCTCAAACAGTTCAGTTTCTCCATCCGGTGAAATTACTTTGCCTTTTTATTTCTATGGTTTACACGAAGCTAATTGCGTATTCGACCCCGAATAAAACTCTCTGCGCGGTGGTAGACACATTTTGGATACAGCATAAAGCCGAATAGCTGTTAAAACGCGTTTTGAGGGGATATACCGATTGTTTCAAAACATCATCATCATCATCATCATCATCATCATCATCATCATCATCATCATCATCATTATCATTATCATCATCATCATCATCATCATCATCATCATTTGGCAACTGAACCTGTCGAAATGCTGGCATGTTTACATGATTCTTGTCCTAATAATAATCCGTCCTTCAGACTACAGCACTTAAAACAACCCTGAGACTTATCCTAAGGTACTGGTTGAACCAGGGAGGAACCACAAAAATGGGTTATCAGTTTTCAGTTTCAGTTTCATTTTTTTCACCATGCTTTTGTACATATACAATATGTATTTAAAGTGTTTCTCGATGGGAGTAAACGGGGTCTATTATTTGCCATTTTTGACCTTTCGTATTAAATATATACATTTGTTTTATCCCAAAACACCTAAAGAATTTAGGTCTTTTAGGGAAAAATATGTAATAACACAATTTTAATAATTTGCCATAAAATTTATATTATATCACATATCACAAATCAAAATTGTTTGATATCAGAAGGACATTCCTCGTATTCAGAATGCAAGTCTAACAAAAAGTGTGTGTAAACGTTGCTATCCGATTCCTTAAGGATGACGTTGAATGGAATTTGATTAGTGTTCGATCGATACACTGTAAGGTGCAAGTGTGATAATTATAGTATCGTCATTTAAGATTGGAACACTGTAAGTTGCAAGTGTGATGATTATAATATCGTCAATTCCAGTTTACTGCTTCAACCAAGCATTCATGATCGCGTTGCCCGTCGGGTCAACAAACTTTTCCCTTGCCAATCTCTTAATTGCCTTTGACGTCTGATACCGAAAATCTGGTTTGGGTGAGAGGATAACATCTTGCAACTGTTTTGCCAAATCTTGAGGGGCCAGCATATTATTTCCTGCGACGATTTCCGGGTCGGAGGTCAGCATATTCGTGACAATTTTTCGCTCTTCTTCTCCTGGGATGATTAAACCGGCTGCTTTTTCAAATGCGTCGGTAGGGTTGTCACCAAACTGTTTAACCATATCTGTCGCAACATAACCTGGCTCGATTACAGAAACCCTGCAAATCAAGAGATGCAAATATTTCAAGTTTACTTTGAAAACATGAGCTCACAAGAAATTAACGTGCGCAGTGGCGTAACTAGCGGGGAGCAGAGGGGGGCAACGTGCCCCGGGCGCTACCATTAGGGGGGGCGCCAAATTGACCAATTCAACATCGATTCTGCGCCCCTCCAAGCGATGAAAGTCAAAATTTTCGCGCGCTTCGTGCGCATTTCAACACAAAATCAATTGAAAGAACATTTTAAGACTGATAATCAACTTCTAGTAACCAAAATTAATTAGTGATAGGCCTTATTTGTCCAAAATTTCGCGCGCTCCGCGCGCAATTGTTTCAAGAATGGGGAGGGACATTATATATCCTTGGCCCTGGCCGCTACAA
The DNA here is from genome assembly GCF_039555335.1 of Amphiura filiformis. Lineage (NCBI taxonomy): Eukaryota > Metazoa > Echinodermata > Ophiuroidea > Amphilepidida > Amphiuridae > Amphiura > Amphiura filiformis. Next base: position 11,758,608 of record NC_092642.1, on the reverse strand, counting down.
ACCCCTAGCTATGCCACTGCCCGCTTCTAAGATATTCTTGGGTGAGGGGCCGGGGTAGGGGCGCCAATTTTGTTTCTTGCCCCGGGCGCTACCAACCCTAGTTAGGCCACTGAACGTGCGTTAACGTCTTGGCTCAGAACAGCGATGTCCTAAGCAAGGATATAAAGCACGTGGTGAATATTTTGTTCGACCCGTGAGCAGATCGTGAAGGAGCTGCTGATTAGATTGGTTGGAAAGATTCTTAATACGTCACGCATATCAAAATGGCGGACAAGAAATGTCACTAATTTGTAAAAAATACAGGTTATTTAACCAATGTCAACATGGGGTCATCAGCAGAAATATATCTTTCTAACATATTGAATTGAAACAGCTGTTTGGTACTTCACGATATGATAGTAATAGAAAGAAATTTCCTTCGTAACCAAATGTCTTAAATCGTGCAAACTATTCTTTTTTGGATTGCTCTATCAAGATAAACCTTTGAAACCATTTAAAAACATTTAAATTGGAAGCAATTTCTGTTTTGACCCAAGTGGGGCCGAAATATTGACATTCGATCTTTTCACATATAACTCTATAACTATATTTTATAAATTCTTATTACCAGAGGAATACTTTGGAATTGGGGTAACTCAATTTGAACAATTTTAACCCCTGTTTAAACTTTGACTTTGGATATATCGAAATGCCAAATTTCTTCTTCTACCCATCTGAAACTATATATAAAGCCTAAATATGATACCCAAGTTTACACTTTAAAAGACATTTTATCAAGTCGTCTTCTTTGTTTAATGATCATGAAGATCGTGATCTTTCAGCTCTTGTTAAAACGTACGACTCAGTGCTTCATGATGCATTTGACAAACATGCACTTGAATGTGAACGTGAAATATCCCTCCGGCCCCACGCACCTTGGTACGATGACAGTCTCCGTGCTTCAAAAAGAGAGAAACGTCGTCTGGAAAGAAAATGGATCAAGTCTGGTCTTACTATTGACAAACAGATTTTTCATTCTTTCTGTTCCGACTATCGTACATCACTAGAGTCTGCAAAGCGAGTCTATTACAACACAAAACTTTCGAATTGTAATCAACGCGAACTGTTTCGCACTGTTGACAAGCTCACCACTGCTAAGCCAGCCAAGACCCTTCCGGACTCTAATTCTCTTCAGAGCCTCACCAGTCAGTTTCAAGATTTCTTTGATTCAAAAGTAGACAATATTCGCTCGCAACTTGTCACTTCTGATCCGGGAACTATGTCTGTTGATATATCTGACTCCTGCACAACTGAGTTCGCGAAATTTCGTAATGTGGCAGATGACGAAGTTCGCAAGATTATCATGCAGTCTTCGAAAACATCTTGCACCCTGGATCCAATTCCGACACCGCTTCTCGCTGAGATGCTGGATTCGGTCTTACCCGTCATCACGAAGATTACCAATGAGTCGTTTTCAAGTGGTTATATCCCTGCTGAGTTGAAAGTGTCGTTGGTTTCACCTCTGATCAAGAAGCCTACATTAGACTCAAATGTGCTGGCGAACTATCGTCCAATATCGAACCTGCCTTTTTTGCATAAAGTTTTGGAGCGTGCTGCGGTTCTTCAAATTCAGCAATATCTGTCTGAAATAACTTTCATGCAAAAGCCCAATCTGCTTACCGACAGTTCCACAGCACCGAGACAGCTCTAGTTCGTGTCACAAATGACATCCTTCGTGCCCTTGATAAACATTGTGAAGTCATGCTGGTGCTGTTGGATCTGTCGGCAGCTTTCGACACGATTGATCATCATGCGCTCCTTCGCCGTCTGCAAAATCGCTTCGGTATTTGTGGCCTTGCACTTAAGTGGCTGGAGTCATATTTTCACGAGCGTCAACAGTATGTTGTGATTGATGGTACGAAATCTAATCCTGTACCCGTGACACGTGGTGTGCCACAAGGGTCGGTGTTTGGCCCTCTCGCTTTTACAATGTATATATCGCCCATTGAAGAAATTGTAGAAGCCCACGGCTTACAGTGCATTATTTATGCAGACGATACACAAGTGTATTTCACCTTCAAATCTTGTGAATTGGACAACGTTGTACACATTGTCGAAAGCTGTGTAAAGGATATCAAGTGCTGGATGGTGAAAAACATGCTTATGCTAAACGACAGCAAAACAGAGATTTTGCATCTTCATTCTCGTTTTGTACCAACAACACCGATTTCTTCTCTCCATATCGGTGACTTCGACGTTGAAACAACATCTTCAGCTCGCAACCTCGGTGTTGTTATTGACAGCAACGTAACCATGTCCAAGCATGTCAGCAGTATCTGCAAGAGTGCTTAGTTTGCGCTGTACAAGATTGGTAGACTGCGTAGTTTCCTTGATCAACCTTCAACGGAGAAACTGGTACATGCCTTCATCACCTTGCGATTAGCTGCTGTTTGGTCTTCCGAATTCCGAATTGGATAAATTACAGCGAATACAAAATTCGGCTGCGCGTTTGGTTACCAGAGTAAAAGGCCGTTGTCATATGAAACCTGTGTTGCGCCAACTCCACTGGCTGCCTGTGAAGAAAAGAATTATCTTCAAAATTCTTCTGCTTACCTATAAAGCCATCCACGGTTTCGCGCCTGATTACATCAAGGAGATCATTGTAGTTCGGAAGCCTGCTCGTACCCTTCGTTCATCGTCTGAAGTGCTTCTAAAACCACAGCCAGTTACATCACTCAAGACTGCTACATACGGCTATCGCGCATTTTCGTCATCCGCGCCGTCACTTTGGAACAAACTCCCACCATTCATTCGCGGTTCAAAATCTATTGAGCAGTTCAATTCGCATTTATTCACGCTGCCAGATTAATCTGATTTCACATTTTGGGGTTTTATATATTGATGTACCTAGCTGTTATACAACCATTTTTCATGTATATGTTTATTTAATTTGCTTACCCTGCCGATTTGTCATCTTACGGAGCAAGTTGCTGTTGCACTTGTTGAGAGTGATGTGCTGGTAACCTCTCCTCTCCAGGGATTTTCTACGTCATTGTTGTGCCGGGCACATCGCTTTTATCATTCTCGTGAACTCAGCCCTAGTGTTTCAGGGAGTATGTTGCTGTTGCACATACTGAGAGTGAAGTGCTGGTAACCTCTCCTCTCCTGGGTTACCATTTTCCTGTTATTGTGCTGGTCACGCATCTTCACATTCCCAAAGTTATTTTAATTTGTGCTATTTCTGTATATATGATACTTTTAAATATGTACTTTGTTTTTGTATATCCTAATTTATATTGTTGAAGTAATATTTGACTCAATATACTCGTAAATAATGTAAATTGGTTTTGTATTATCTTGCTTATCTTAAGGTGTTTAATATGTGTCAGATATATGCGTGTTATTATCATGTTTAAGTTAAGTATATCTGTATTTGTAGCTTAAGGTATTTTATTTGTTCAGCGCCCAGAGGCTATCAGCGTTGGGCGCTATATTAAGTCTCTCTTATTATTATTATTATTAGGGTTATCCACTAGACTAATAACAAAATTGTTCTCTTTGAGATTTTCATAGAGCTCTCAAGATTGGTAGAAATTGGGCCTTAATTGAAAACGTCCAGATAGAAACAAAAGACGTCTTAATAATAATAGCTCCGCCTTGAAGCACCACAGCCAAATTTGATCGATCTCAGGATCGACCGTCGATGCTACTACGATGTTTGTTGTTAATGACCTATCAACTAATTTTCAGACTTAACTGTAAATTTGTATTGGTCAATGCCTAACATGCAAAGATTAATGTTATCACAACTATATAGTCAATCTATTGATAATCAAGACCAAAAACCGGAAGTTGTTGTGGCGAACTAAACAGGCGATTTTGATCGATCTCGGGATCAACCGTCGATGTTGCTTCGATGTTTGTTATTATTGACTTATCAACTAATTGTTCAGACTTAATTGTAAAATGGTATTGCTCAATGCCTTACAAGATTATATATTATCACAACTAACAGTTTTCATAAAGAATAAGGCTATATTACCTAACATGATTGTAGTCTACTTACCAGATGTTAAATTTCCTCAGTGGTGGAGCAATAGACTCACTGAAACCCAGCAGGGCAAACTTGGATGCGGTGTATGATGCACAAATAGGAATACCTAATTGTTTGAAAAATCAGCAAACCAATGCCTTTGTTACCTTTTTAATGTTGTTTTAAGTCTTGAGGACAAGATTCTTTAACCGGTTATTTTGCAACATTAATTCAAAGGAAACTATTATATAACAGAAAACAATTAGGCCTACCATGGAATCCATTGACACTTGAGATTTGAAGAATTCTGCCATTCCGTTTTTCTTTCATGTATGGGACTACTGCCCTAGTCATTCTGACGCATCCAAAATAGTTTACTTCCATGACTTCATAGAATGTCTCCATTGGACCTGTTTCCCACCAGACGGTATTTAATATTCCTGCGTTATTGACTGAAAAGAATTTGAAATATTTCCTTACGTTTTATCATCATCATCACCGTCATCATCACCATCATCATCATCATCGTCGTCGTCGTCGTCGTCGTCGTTATTCGTCAACAGGATCTGTCGAATTGCCGGTATTTCGGAATTTTTACCCTCAACATAATCTTTTTCTAATTACCCCAAAATGATCCGACCTTCAGACTGAAGCACTACACAACCCTAGGCTTTATCATAAGGTATTGGTTGATCTTTGTCACTTGTCCAAAAGCTATCAATGTTGAGCCAATGACTTGCCTACTCTCTATTCCAGAAAAATACAGCATGGAATTAAAAAATATTATCCAGTTTTGCCAAATGAAACATAGCTGAATCCGAATCCTTTAGTTAGTTCTAACTGGCAATAAAGGTCACATTTTATAATTTGGCTACTTTTTTAAATAAGGGCCAAAAATATTGCGTTTTTAGAGTGGTTTTTGTTGTTGTATGCTGAGACATACAATCAAGTCATTTGTACTAAAACTAATTTCAGGTTATGTGTTATAAGTTTTGAAAAATATATTTTCTAATATCTTTCATAACCAATTTACCGTATATCAAAACTCACGTGAAATATCAAATGTATGTGAATGCTTAGACTTGTGCCAAGTCTTTGAAATTTAAGACTGAAATTGTTAGAAATCATGCAAAATTGCTTGTTTTTGACTAAATCCCCCCCCCCATTGCAAACCTATTAAAATTTGACTTTAATTCTCAGTTAGAACTTACTAAGGAATTACGATTTAGCTATGTTTCATTTGGCAAAATAGGATAATAAGTTTAACCCAAAATAATTAGTGCTGTATTTTTCTGCAAGTAAGTAAGCATTTCGGCATGTTACCATGTCTAATACATAATTAAAATCTTACCCAGAATGTCCATTTTTCCTTCTATGTCGATAATTTCCTTCACAGTTTTATCAATAGTTTGTTGTTTGGTAACATCCAATTCCCGAATAAACAGTGTATCGTCAAGAATATTCGTTGCCTCTGTTTTCAACTCCTCTTGTCTTGTCGCCATATTACGCATAGTAGCATACACCTTGAAGCGACGTTGTGGATCTCGTGCAAGAAACAAAGCTGTTTCTTTGCCGATCCCTTGGGCACAACCTGTGATCAGAATAACTAGTGAAGAAGCCACCGGTGAAGCCATGTTTGGTTGTCTGGTGCCAGCGAAAGTGTATCAAAGTCCCTTACAGTACTTTACAAGACAAGTCCCAGTTATATCGCACCCAATTTTGATAAATGTATCGTCAAGTCATATATCTCATGGATCTATATGGTCTAATTGATTAGGTGACACCATATCTATACGAACTTCATGCTACGATTTGCTGTCGCGAAACCCTATTAGTCTAGTCACCAGAGGGGTTCCCATACACCCAGTGTTTTTTTTCTAACTTACATTTTTGTAATCCTGAAGGTGTCTAGTAAATGAATTTTGATGTTCCCAAAATTAAATATTGTCCCATGGGGTTCATTTGGCGGCCATCTTGGATTCCGTCAAAATTCAATTAAACTGACATAACTTTTGAACTAGACATCATAGGAAGACAAATGACCCCATTTTTCGGGATAATGTGGACATGAGCAATCAATTGAAAGGGTTATTTTCATGATTTAAACATGTTGGATACATTAAAATGCAAAATATTACTAAAAATAATATCTTTATGGCATGCTCGCATGTAATAGGAGCTCTTTTTGGTACATTGAGAAGGATATTTTTATGTTATTGATTTATTTACTATTTTCTCTTCTAGGTGCATCATTTACCTTAGCATTAGCTAGAACTGGTGTTGGTGAACTAAAAATCGTAGCATAGTTATAGTGAAGTGGTGGATAATCATGCCAAAATGCAAGGGTGATAAAGGTACTGAGTCAGACTCACTGCAGAAACGTCCTCCTGTAAATTGTATTTTACATGTGAGTGGTATTGAGCATCTAGATTTTGCGCCGCTCAGTAAAGTAAGGGGGCCGCCACTGACAAGCTTGCTCAGCTACTTGACATTCGCGACAAAAGACTCATTGAACCTCATGATTCACCCTATCGCATTGATGATACCTTTATCACCCTTGCATTTTGGCATGATTATCCACCACTTCACTATAACTATGCTACGATTTTTAGTTCACCCACACCAGTTCTAGTTAATACTAAGGTAAGTGATGCACTTATAAGAGAAAATAATAAATAAATAAATAACATAAAAATATCCTTCTCAATGTACCAAAAAGAGCTCCTATTACAGGCGAGCATGCCATGAAGATATTATTTTTTGTAATATTTTGCATTTTAATGTATCCAACATGTTTAAATCATGAAAATAACCCTTTTAATTGATTGCTCATGTCCACATTATCCCGCAAAATGGGCCCCATGGGACAATATCTAATTTTGGGAACATCGTATGGGAACCCCTCTGGTGACTAGACTATGTCAGCAATGGACTATCAGCGACAATAATCTGTATGTTTCGTTCATCATGTTCATAGGACAACAGGGTCATAATGATAATTTTAACATAAGTTCAAGGTAACTTTACATTGTACTTTCCGTGAGTTTACACGCTATGCAAGTTTTATGAGTTCATGCAGAGAATATTAAAGTAACACGGCACCCCTGATTTTAAATGGTTTTGAACCATTTGGAAACCCGTTGCGCAAAATTAGCATAATAGCATTAGGGACCGTTCACAAACACTTGTAAGGGGGGCCTGATGCAAGAAAATTTCATCGCGAAACAGACCTCAAAAATGTCAGCCCCCCCCCCCCTTTTTGACATGAAAATTATGGGTCAACCCCATAGAAAAGCATATAAACTCAATTTTTCCAGGAAAATTTGTGGTCATTTTTTTCAGGGCCCCCCTTAGAAGGGTCAACAATTTTTAGGCCCCCCCTTTTTTGCATCAGGCCCCCCTTACAATTGTTTGTGAACGGTCCCTTAGCCTGCTTCAGTAAAGGACATGGTGTGCTAACCAAAGGAAAATATCATAAGTATTTCACAAGTCAAAAATCTATGTTTTTTTTAAAAGAATGGTGATTTAATTATGATGTGTAATAATTATCAGGAGCTTGAACTTTCAAGATCAGAGAAAAATTTTAGTTCATGTCAATTTTTAACCTTCAATGGAAGATGATTTTTTTCTTTCTTCACCACACCCTTAACACCCCAAGAACCAGAAACGACTTTGCATGTTGGTATCATATAGTTTCATGCATCATGTGTATACAGGACTTGGGTGGAAAGGAGTCAATTTTGAAAAATAAGAAACAAAAGGAGGGAATTCAATTGACATAATAGTCCACAGAGATTTTCTATTTCTGGTTCTCCAATTCTGGATACATTGTTACATTTACGTTCAATAAAGTTCTTTTAAAGAGATGAATTTTAAAGATGGAATACACAATCTATACATTTTTCTTGTCATTTAAAACAAGAAGATTGAATCCACTGTAGTGCATTATAGTCATGATAGTGCAAAATACAAACCGATGGTTTTATTTGTTACGTATTGGGTTCTGGTTGTAATTATGGGTGGTGTGTGCATTTAGAGACATCCTGTCCCCACCCTGGCTTTTTTGCCGTGCGGGGCTATTTTTATTTTAAGCCCGGCCGCGCTGGGTGCCGGTCATTGTAATAGGAGTCACCCAAGCCAGTGTGAAAGCAAGGGTAACGGGTTGCTTTTGCGCCAGACTTCTTCACTACTATCGTTACTGTCGATTAGTGGGTTGTATCGTAATTTAAAGAATCTTTCTAGCCAAAATGTCTTGTCATGCTCCTAACTCAATTGAATATAGAATGTGGTGGGTGCGAAGCGCTATTTTAGTCCGTTCCGCTTGATTACATGGGCACTCTCTCAACTTTCGCTTTTGGTGTGCGGAATTGTTTTGGCAAAATATTGGACCAATAATTATCCTCCTGCTGGACGGCTCACGAGAGGGATCAATTTTCAAAATGGTTCCAAAAAGGTTTCGAAATGCAAAGCATATTACTCGTTTATTACAAGGATTAATAAAATATATGGTTTGAATAATTGGGTAAATATACGACACCTATTAAATCACATATTTACCCAATTATAATATCATATCTTATCCACCAAAACCTGAACTAATTAGCCTGTTTGTCATTTTCGAAATAATGGTGTTCAGAATTTGTAGGCAGGGTGTCTCAGAATATGCTATGGTATATTTGAACAGACAAAATAGTGCGAAAGGGATTTGTAGCTAGGGCTGAAGCAAAAATTCTGGATATTATTTGATGGGAATTTATCCTATCAAATCCATTTTTTGATGACATACCTTGTTACAGTTGCATGCTGCTACGCAGCACTTCATCAGACTGGCAACCTTGCTTCTTCTTCTTTCTTGAAGTTGCTGCCGGTGGAAGGCTAGAAGCTGGTCGAAAATCTTCGGTAATAAATAATTCCCCTCGTCTCTGTTCATGGTGTTTCGCCCTCGTTTCCTGGTCCAAATTGCCTCTCTAATCTGTATTTTGTTCCTGTTGGCCTACCTTGATCTGATATTAGCGTCCTCCCAACCCATGACATGGTTGGTTTGCGCAACGTGGTATGTAATAGCAAATTTATTTACTTCTGTGAGCGATTGTTTCCTCTGTGACCGAGTATGTACCCCCAAGTGCTGCATTCTCCGATTCTCCTTGATGTTCTTTAGACGTGTGCCAAACAAGCGTGAAGTTTCGCCAATGTAGGCCTTGTTACCATTCTTGCAAGGGATCTCATACACACAGTCCGAGGTTTGCGATATGTCCCGTTTGTCCTTGGGGTGAACTAAAATATTGCTAATTGTTTTGTGCGGTTTGAAGGCTGTTGCAACGTCATGTTTTGACATTGGGTGACAATCCTTCAACAACAGGAACTACGACCAACCGACTTTTCCTGTTCGTTTCGCTTTTCTTTTTAGACTTTTTCAACAGGAACAAAAGACAGATTAGAGAGGCAAGTTGGATCAGGAAATGAGGGCGAAACACCATGAACAGAGACGAGGGGAATTATTTCTTACCGAATATTTTCGACCAGCTTCTAGCGCCGCCACCGGCAGCAACTTCAGGAAAGAAGAAGAAGCAAGGTCACGTTGCCAGTCTGATGAAGTGCTGCGTAGCAGTAGGAAACTGTAACAAGGTGTGTCATCAAAAATGGATTTGATAGAATGAATTCCCATCAAATAGTATTTATGAACAATCCAGATGAATCTAATACAACAAATTCTGGATATTAGGTATATTTTCAACTAATCATAATTGGCTATGAAATACCGGGTGAAATGAAACAAGATAATTTGTTTATTACCAAGCAATGATTGACTGCAGCGTTGTATCTTTTTTTAAATTAATTGAGTTTTTAAAATATTAAACTTAGAACAGTAACCAATATTTAGCATAGTTTTATATTTAGATATATTTTGTACCCAGGGCAAAATATCATAAAACAATAGAATTTTAATGCTACGTGTAAATATAGTCTCGCGGAGCATCTTTTTAGTTTTCTTTGTCAGTCGTTTATTTTAAAAACTTGTTGGTCAAAGCTACTGCGTGACTCTAATTCTGCAAATATTGTCGCCTTTGTGGACAGGGCCGGATTTACCATAGGGCCACATTGGCCCTGGTCCAGGGCCCAAAATTGCCTTGTGCAGTGTGCATCTTCCATTTTAGCCAATAAACACCATGCTTTGTAACAAAATAGGTACAAAAATTACAAAATTTTTCGCCCTTCGTGCGCACGATAAACTATGTTAAAACACGTAAAATGAACTCAAATAAGAATAGATTGTACTATCTAGAATGCTTTTTATTGCCAACAATCCATCAATAAAGGTCAACCCCCATTTCCGCCTAAAGAGCCTATTTCCTAGGTAATGAAGCATCCTGGATGGTGAGAACTATTCCTTTTTTGATTTCATTTTACATGACGATGACGAACACTTTGAGACCATTTTCATTGAAATCTGAGTACGTTTAGTTTTCAACCCCTGTGTGGCTAAAAACAATGATCACGCCTAATTTTGACCTTTCTGCTTATAACTTATATAGCTCTTGTATGCATAAAGGGTCAAACTATACTTTTTCTGAATCATTATGACTAGAGTAATACTTTGGCGTGGTTTTTGATAAGATCTGAGCATTTTTTAAATTTCAATCATACTGTATGAAATTTGACCCCTAGGAATACTTTTGGAATTTTTCAACATATCTTACCATTTCTACGTATGTTTTCTGATCTAGAAACGTTGATTAGAAGTATATTTCCGAGGGTGCACGATAGGCCCTTCTACCAACTGAAATAAAGTATAACAAGCATGACAAACGGAACATAAAGACAACAAATTTTCTTCAGTCATTTTTTTTTTTTATTAACGCTGTCTATTTTTGTTTCCTTTTTCCTCTCTCTTTTCTTTTCACTACGTTTACTTGTTTGTTCCACTTCTAGGCATCAGGATCAAAACGGACAAAGAGAGGCTATAGTAGCCTTCAAAGAGTCCGCCCTCTGGAAAACTTATGGGACATCATAAAAAGGAGATCAATAAGATGATGCTAGAGCCCCTTGGTGCGCCGAATTCTTCTCAAGCAACGTAACCGATTTGTCACGGTGAGATCAGAGGCCAGTTGATGTCAAAATACTAAAGGAAACTAAACAAAAGAACCAAAGAAACAGTACACAATGAAAAACCGAGATAAGTACAGATAAGTACAGTGAAGAAAATTAAAACAAAAACATAAGCTTGGACCACATTTGTTTTATTTCATGTACACGTTTTAGTATTAGATAAAGCTAAGAGTGAGTTTGAATGGAATTTGTTTAGGTTTAGATACATCGATGCAATTGTGATAATAATAGTATCGTCAATACCAAATTTACTGCTTTAACCAAGCATTCATGATCGCGTTGCCCGTCGGGTCAACAAACTTTTCCCTTGCCAATCTCTTAATTGCCTTTGAAGTCTGATACCGAAAATCAGATTTGGGTGAGAGGATAACATCTTGTAATTGTTTCGCCAAATCTTGAGGGTCCAGCATATCATTTCCTACGACGATTTCCGGGTCAGAGGTCAGCATATTTGTGACAATTTTTCGCTCTTCTTCTCCTGGGATTATACCGGCTGCTTTTGCAAATGCATCAGTAGGGTTGTCACCAAACTGTTTGATCATATCGGTCGCAACATAACCTGGCTGGATTACAGAAACCCTGCAAATCAAGAGATCCAAACATTTCAAGTTTGTGGTTTATTGCGAAAACATGAGCTCACAAGGAATTGACGTACGTTGACGTCTTGCCTCAGAACAGCGATGTCCTAACAAAGGATATAAAGCACGTGGTGTATATTTTGTTCGGCCCGTGAGCAGACATCGTGAGGGAGATGCTGATTAGATTGGTTAGAAAGATTCCAAATATGTCACACATATGAAAATGGCACACACAAAATCTCATTTATTTGTACCTTTACGGGCGAAAATACAGATTGTTTAACCAATGTCAACATGGGGTCATCAGCAGAAATATATCTTTCTAACATATTAAATTGAAACAGCTGCTTGGTACTACTTGGTATGAGAGTAATGGAGAGTAATAATATTGTCAAACGGCAATAAAGCTGACACACATCAAAATGGGTCAGTACGCATTCAGTCCTATTCATTGTGACTTATTTTGCTGTCTTTCCTTGGTAACAGAAAGTCCTGCATCGTGCAAACTATTCTATTATCCATTTGAGACAATTTGAAAAATAATAAAAAAATTTCTGTTTGACCCAAGTGGAGCCGAAATATTGACATTCGATCTTTTCAACTATATTTTATTAATCCTTATTACCAAAGGAATACTTTGGAATTGGGTTTAACACAATTTGAGCAATTTTGAATTTTAACCCCTGTGTAAACTTTGACCTCGGATATCTCGAAATGCCAAATTTCTTCTTCTACCCATCTGAAACTATCATATAAAGCCCAAATATGATAGTCATACCCAGGTTTACACTTTCAAAGACATTTTAAGGTTATCTACTAGACTAATAATTGTACTCTTTGAGATTTTCATAGAGCTGTGTTGAACACGTCCAGATGGGAAGCAAAGCCTTGAATAAAACTAATCACTTGAGCCATGTTTGAGCGGAAAATCAAGGCGAAAACCGAAAGTTGTTGTAGAGAACTAAGGGACGCACCATTAGATTCTCAGGGGGTAAGACTTTTTTTTAACATTCCCCACCTCACAGTGTATAAATGCATGAAAATTAAAAAAAAATTGCCCCGACCCCAACTTCCTACCCCACTGAGAATCTAATGGTGCGTCCCTAAAAAGGCGACGTCTGTCGCAACGGTAAATCGTCAGCAAAGACGTCTGCATATTAATAGCTCCACTTTAAGGCACCACAGACAAATTTGATCGATCTCGGGATCGACCGTCGATGCTGCTTCGATGTTCGTTATTAATGACCCATCAACTAATTTGTTAAATTTAATTGCAAATTGATTGGTCAATGCCTTTACATGAAAAGATTAAATGTTATCACAACTAACAGTTGTCAATTAATTGATATTTTATAAAGAATAAGGCTATCCTAACATGATTGTAGTCTACTTACCAGATGTTAAACTTCCTTAGTGGTGGAGCAATAGACTCACTGAAACCCTCTAGGGCAAACTTGGAGGCAATGTATGATGCACCAAGAGGAATACCTAATTATTTGAAAAATCAGCAAACCAATGTCTTTGTTACCTTTTCAATATTAAAGTGTTGAGGACAAGATTCTTTAACCGGTCCCAAAGAGTTGGGCTTCATAACTCAAATGATATTAGTAGGCCAAAATTCGCCTAACCCTAATTTTTAGTCTTAAGTTATTTTGCAACAGAAACTATTATTTAACAGAAAACAATTAGGCCTACCATGGAATCCAGATACACTTGAGATTTGAAGAATTCTGCCATTCCGTTTTTCTTTCATGTATGGGATTACCGCCCTAGTCATTCTGACGCATCCAAAATAGTTGACTTCCATGACTTCATAGTACGCCTCCATTGGATCCGTTTCCCACCAGGATTTAAAAGGTATTCCTGCGTTATTGACTGAAAAGAATTTGGAATTTTTTTACGTTATTATATCATCATCATCATCATCATCATCATCATCATCATCATCATCTAATATGTTTCATAACCACACTCATAGAAATTGTTCGTTGGCATTACTCAGTAAGTTGATGTAAGTCGTTGCGTCAACTTTCCGAGTAATGCCAACGCGTACAATTTTGAGTAACGCTGACTCGATATCATTATGTTGGTCGCACTCATTTGCACTTACTTTATTGAGTTGTTACAACTCAGAAAATGAAACTAGGTTCGCAGAATTTTCTAGAGGTGTGCTATAGTATACAACATTTTGCACTGATTACAAAAATAAATATTTGAATACTGCTAATTGTGCAGAAAATGATCCAATTACGTGAATTAAGTAACAAAGTACCAAATTGGAATAACTCAAAACAATAAGTACCAGTAACTTAATATGAACGAGTTACATCAACTTACATGTTGAGTTACAATAACTCAACTAATTGGTTCTTTGAACCTTGTTTATTTTTCTAAGTTCCCTGAACTTGAATACAGAAGTTGGCATTACTTAAAAAGTGCTGATGGGCTGTGCTGATGCAGGTATTGACATTGCCGGAATTCAAGAACATCGTCTAATTACACCAAGCCCAACTGATGAACTTTGGTCAGATGATAGGAACTGGGTTTTAATATTCAGTTCTGCTACCAAGCAAAGGCACGGAGGAGTTGGTCTGGTCATGTCCAAGCACATTCACAGATGTCTTAAGAGTGTTGAAGCTGTTTCCGAGAGGATACTATTTGTAACATTCCATGGCAACCCTCAGCTTAGCATCACTGTTGTATATGCACCCACTGAGTGCTCAACATCTTCTGACAAAGAAGAATTCTATTCATCTCTATCTGACCACCTGGATGGTATAAAAAGACACAACATCCATCTCATCCTCGGCGATTTTAATGCCAGAATAGGAGCAGATAGTCATCTTTCTCATCCTTGGGTCATTGGTCCACACTGCTACCATGATTCAACCAACGACAATGGTGAGCGTTTAGTCAACATCTGCCAGGAGTACAATCTTAGACCGGCCCAGATGAGATTCCCCAACCCAGGAACCGTCTCTGGACTTGGACCCATCCAGCTGGATCAACCCATGCACAGTTAGATCACATACTAATAAACAGCAAGCGGGTAAACTCTCTCCGCAACTGTCGAGCATACAACTCAGTAGAAGTGGACTCCGATCACCGTATTGTGAGCATCCGTCTAGCTGCCAGTCTGCGAACTAGCAAAGGAAAACCTTGCAAGAGACCAAAATTCAACTGGAAGAAGTTGCAAGATCCTGATACAAAGAAGGAATTTCAGCTGGAGCTATCAAACAGATTCCAGGTCTTGAGCATGGATGACACCACACCCATCTCTAGAGAAAGATGGAGGAACCTGAACACCAGCCTTAACAACTCTTATAAATCTGATGAGCTTGCTACCCTAAATAAGCAGATGGAAGACCTGAAGCTGGCCGACGAGATGGGGAATTATACCACCACCTGGAAAATCATACACTCACTTTATGGGAAGAACTCAAGAAAGGGGGGTGAAAGTCAAAAAGAGAGACGGATCAGTTCCAACCAGTGACCATGAACTGCTTGAGGAATGGAAGGAATATTTTAGCTCCCTCCTTAACAACGACAGTGGCACAGCAGCTTCAGAACTTCCTGCGCCAGCTGTTGAAGATCTTCCTATTATCACTGAGCCCCCAACTCTCCCTATGACTGTGCTATAACTGCAGAAGCACTTCAGGGAGGAGGGGATAGCATGATTGATATGATTCTCGAATTCTGTATGGAAGTATTCTCAACGCTGACACCGCCACGTCAATGGGTCACAAATGTAATAATTCCTCTGCCAAAGAAAGGTGACCTCTCTCTCATGACAAACTACCGTGGTATTTCGCTTATGTCCATTGCCGCAAAAGTGTACAACAAGATCCTTCTGAACAGGATCCGACCTCACCTTGATCCTTTACTGAGAAGCAACCAAGCTGGCTTTAGATCGGGTCGCAGCTGTGCTCAGCAAATACACATTTTGAGGAGGATCATGGAAGGCTTCAAGGAGTACCAACTTCCCTTAACAGTCACTTTTGTGGACTTCAAAAAAGCCTTCGACTCCATCAACAGGTCCGTCATGTTTTCAGTGCTGCGGCATTATGGAATACCAAAGGTTGTGGTAAATGCCATCCAGGTGCTTTACAAGGACTCCAATAGTGCAGCAGTATCTCAGAGCCATTCCAAGTAACAACTGGAATGCTTCAGGGTGATGTGTTGGCACCATTCCTGTTCATTATCCTGGTAGACTACCTTCTGAAGAAATCAACTTCTGGAATTGACGCTGGAATTGTTACCTACCCACGTCGGTCAAGCAGGTATCCTGCCAAGATGCTGAATGACCTGGATTTTGCTGATGATATTGCCCTGCTGGAATCTTCCATAGCCCGGGCCCAGTCACAGCTTACTAGGACTGCAACTGCAGCAGCAGATCTAGGCCTTGTCATCAGCGCACCTAAGACAGAATACATGACTGCAAACTGTAATGCCCAACCATCACTTGAAGTCTATGGTAGCACTATCAACCATGTCACAGACTTCAAGTATTTGGGTTCCAAGATGGGCTCTAGTGCTGGAGACCTAAAACGAAGAAAAGCACTAGCCTGGGCAGCTTTCTGGAAACTGGAACGCCTTTGGAGAAGCCCGTCCCTGCCAATCGAAACAAAAATCAAGCTGTTTCAGACAACGTGTGTTACTGTCTTTCTGTACGGGTGGAGAGTCATGGGTAATTACCAAGGACATGGAAAACAAGATCAATGCCTTTGCAACATCTTGCTACAGAGTCATGTTAAATATCAAGCGTGTGGATCGGACTCCAAATGAAACCATCTACCACCTGACCAACACCACTCCACTGGTTGCCAGAGTCAAGTTATATCAACTCAAATTTCTCGGCCATATACTGCGTCTCGAAGATTGCGAGCCTGCGAAAGAATATGCTCTTTATATCCCACCACATGGGAAGAGGAAACCGGGACGACCGCGCACACTGTACTTACAGTATGTCCAGCACCTACTAGGAGATACTGAAGGGATGCTGCAGCCAAACAAAATTGTTTCGCTTGCCCAAGATCGCAACAGTTGGAGAAAGCTTGACTGATGATGATGAAAAAGTTGACGCAACGACTTACATCAACTTTTTAAGTAATGCCAACAAAGTTGATTAGTTGACGGAACTTTTTGAGCTTTTTCAGCATTTTTTAAGTTCGGATAACTAAAATGAATTTTGTTTAGGCAACTTTTACACTATTTTTGAGTTGTCCAAACTTACTCCTTTTGAATTGCGCCAACAAGGCGAACAAGTCATTTCTATGAGTGCAATTATCAAAATTCACATAAGCAAACTCTTACCCTACATTACAAATTGTTGAATGCTTAGACTTGTCCCAAGTCTCTGAATTTTAACACTGAAATTGTTAGAAATCATGCAAAATTGCTTGTTTTTAAAACAATTCCCCCAAATTGCAAAACTATTAAAATTTGACTTTTATTCCTAGTCATATTTAAAGGTTTTGGCTACAAAACGAATCTCTCATAGACGCATCTATGCACAGTTTCCACCTCAATAAGCCTGAATACACAAATTTGTCCAAGCTAGCAATGCCTTGTCTCTACACAGTCTGTGTTTACGCTACACGGTTGAGTAGTAGGTTTTTAGCGGGTTCGCCGTCGGACAAGTTTAGAACTGTCAAGCTTTCGTCAGGAGTAGCTCTGACTTCTTCAGGACAAAGTACCTAAGAATGAGACATGTAGACCGCCCCTTGTCTACTGATGACTCTGAAAAGAGCCGTTTGCTGAAGACTGCCCCTTGTCAACAGAAACTAGCAGATCTCGCCTATCTGCTGATTTTGTAAGTTTTGGTGGCTCTGAAAAGAGCCGTTCAATGAAGACTGCCCCTTGTCTACAGAGAACTAGCAGATCTCGCCTATCTGCTAATATAAAGGTTTTGGTGGCTCTGAAAAGAGCCGTTTGCTGAAGACTGCCCCTTGTCTACAGAAACAAGCAGATCTCGCCTATCTGCTGAATTTGTAAGTTTTGGTGGCTCTGAAAAGAGCCGTTTGCTGAAGACTGCCCCTTGTCAACAGAAACAAGCAGATCTCGCCTATCTGCTGATTTTGTAAGTTTTGGTGGCTCTGAAAAGAGCCGTTCACTGAAGACTGCCCCTTGTCAACAGAAAACAAGCAGACCTCGCCTATCTGCTAAATTAAAGGTTTGTTCGCTCTGAGGAAGAGCTGTTCAATGAAGACTGCCCCTTGTCAACAGAGAACATGTAGACTGCATATACTGTAATAGAAGTATACGGCTTACCAGGAACCGTTTGGCCACTCATGGACCAATAATAATAATAATAATAATAATAATAATAATGGAGGGTTCTTATTAGGCGCACAATCTTCAAAAGAATTCAAGGCGCACAAACAATAAAGACAAACAAGTTACATGTGTGTATCCGGAAAAGCACGAAGAAAAAGATGTGTTTTAAGTTGCTTTTTGTACTGAGTAAGCGAATGTGTGTTACGGAGGCTGTTTGGAAGCGAATTCCAAACAGCCGGAGCAGCGAAATGAAAGGAGCGTTCACCGACTGATGTAAGATTAACACGGGGAGATTTCAATAATCGTTCGGTAGAAGATCGAAGTGATCGAGCTGGTTTGTACGTGCAGAGCGTAGCAGACAGATAAGTTGGTAAAGTATCTTCAAAGTGCCGAAAGCAAGAACAGCTAAGATTTAGGTTTTAAAAGTCAAAACCCCGAGTGATCCTTATAATAGTTTTAAAATTTTATGTCATTAAATGAAAGAGCACATTTATATTGTCTATATAGATTCATTTCAATGAGCGATAGCCAATCTCTTTAAATTGCCAATCTTCGCCTGTTTTGTCATTCGGTTGTAAATTCAATGAACAATGACTATGTTTTATTTGGCAAAACAGGATAATATTTTTTAATCCAAAATAATTAGGTCTGTATTTTTCTGGAATTGGGAGTAGTATTAGTTCTAGCATTTCGGCATGTCATCATTTCGACATAACATGTCTAATACATAATTAAAATCTTACCCAAAACATCAATTTTTCCTTGCATGTCGATAATTTCCTTCACAATATTATCAATAGTTTCTTGCTTGGTAACATCCAATTCTCGAATAAACAGGGTATCGTTAAGAATATTCCCTGCCTCTGTTTTCAACTCCTCTTGTCTTGTCGCCATATTACGCATGGTAGCATACACCTTGAAGCGACGTTGTGGATCTCGTGCAAGAAATAAAGCTACTTCTTTGCCGATTCCTTGGGCACAACCTGTGATCAGAATAACTAGTGAAGACGCCACCGGTGAAGCCATGTTTGGTTGTCTGGTGCCGGAGCATATATGCCGAAGTATATCACAGTTCCTTTACGGTACCTGAGACAAATAATGAGATAATAATGGAGTAGACTGTGTGTTATTATCTTGAACGCATATATCCCAGTTATATCACACCCAATTTTGATATAAACGTTTTGAACAAAATAAATGTATCGTCTAGTCATATATCTTGGAGATATATATGGTCTGATTGATCAGGTGACACCATATCTATACGAACTTCATGCTACGTTTGCCGCCGCGACAGGTTCATAATGATTATTAATATAACCCAGGTTAACTAGGTAACCTAGGTTAACTTTACATTGTACTTTCCATGAGTTTGCACGCTATTTTAGTTTTAGGAGTTCATGCAGAGGATATTATTAAAGTACCCAGGGGGCCACTCAAGTATGATAGTGTACACATGTGTGACCAAAATTTTTTGAAACGCCCCCTAAACGAGTTTTACCCTACCAGCAAATTTAGCCCCTTAATAAGATAGTTTAACATATAATTTACCACCTAATGAGTTTTTGGCTAGTAAAAATGCAGCAAATGTACCCTTTTTGGACTCATAATTTACCAGAAATTTGAAAAGGTACCCTTAAAAAGTTGTTCAGTTTCAGAAAAGTACCCTTTTAATAGAGCCTTCCAGATCAGAGAAAAATTTTAATACATGTCAATTTTCAACCAAAAGATTTTGTTCTTTCTTCAAACCCTTTACACCCCAAGAACCAGAAACGACTTTGCATCTTGGTATCATATATATAGTTTCATGCATCATGTGTATAAGGGGCTTGGGTGGAAATGGGTCAGTTTCGAAAAATAAGAAACAAAAGGAGGGGTTCAACTGACTGAATAGTCCATAGAGATTTTATTTCTGGTTCTCCAAATCTGGATACATTGTTACGTTCAATACGTTCAATACAGTTCTGTTTATAAAGAGATGAATAATATTAAAAGATTAATATACAATCTATATATTTGTTGTAGTTTTAAAGCAAATTATGGTTGGTGTGTGCATTTAGACGCATCCCATCCGCAATCTGGCTTTCCATCAGAAAAGTTAGAGGACATATCCCATTCGCCGTGTGGTAAATTGACTACGTAATAATCACACACTAAAGTGTATAGACCATTTGCTCGTATCCACTCCTTTCGAAAGCCGTATCTTTCTAAACAAATGTATTTAGGCCAAAATATCACACTTAGTATTGATTACAATATCTTCAATTACAAGGGAGTAGCGCTGTGAGGCTGCACCCCTTGGTGCTCTGCAAAACCAACATCAATTTTGCTGGCACCAAGCACTTTTACCAAATAAAACTGCTACCATTCTACTTGGCTAACATCAGGGAGTTTAATGATTCATCTTATTGAGTCTTTGGATGGACTATGCTTCGAAAGTTCATGATTCTTGTTTTGGATTTTCTGTTCTGTATGCTCAGCTTTACCACCATTGCTAGCCATGCATGTGTTGATTTGCATTGAGATTTGGACTGCCATATTCTTGTGGTCAACAATATTATTACCATCTAATCACATATTGATTGATCACTTATTGATGGAATCACCAACTCAAGTACCGATTAACTCTAGAGACCATCTCCTTGCAATCAATGATATTGGAAAATATAATGTATCCAAGGATGTTTTTGACACTATTTGCTCCTTGGGAGTTTCAAGATACAAACCAACTAGGAGAGGAAAGAAAGGAGGTCGAAAACTTAGACTAAAACTGCAACAGGTTAACACAAATAGACGTGTTGGGTCTGATGTTTCCCTCTATTCTTTGAACTGCCAAGGTGCCAAAGATAAGTCCAAGAACGGGATAATAACTGACTTGATTGTTGAACATCGGATCCAAATATTTTGCCTCACAGAGACTTGGTTCGCTGGAAATCAATCTGATGATTTCTGTCTTCGATCAATGACGCCACCTGGCTATGATGTGGTCAATGTTCCGCGTGGAGGTGGAGATGCTCATGGTGGAATTGCTGTGTTGTATCAGAAGTCCTTTAAGATTGTTTCCAAGATTGACAACACGGATCATCGGTTCAGGAGCTTTGAGTACTGTTCTATAGTTTTTACCTGCGGATCAAAATGTTTTACGGTTGTCACTATTTATAGACCTTATCCATCACCCAAGAATGGCCTCAACGAAGGACTGTTCCTTGAGGAATTTTCTCAGTTCATGCAGGATTTATCCATTGCTCAAGGTGAATTAGTTGTAGTTGGCGACCTGAATCTTCATCTAGATATCCTTAATGATCCCGGTACTCGCAAATTCAGTGAACTTATGAACATGATCGGTCTCAGTCAGTCTGTTACTGGACCAACACATCGCTGTGGCCACATGTTGGACGTTGTCATAGCACGCGAAAACGACAGTCTTGTAGAGAACACTTGTGTGCATGACCTTATTTCAGATCATGCACTTGTTGAGTGCACAATTAAGGTCGGTAAGCCTCCTGTTCCAAGAACCACAATCACTTCGCGGAAATACAGATCCATTGACTCTGATAATCTTAATAGCGATATTGTGGCAAGTGAGCTAACCACTTCGCTGCCTGAAAATCTTAATGCTGCTGCTGATCAGTACAATAAGATACTATCAGATTTATTGGATCATCATGCACCATCATGCACTATAACCGTGGTCCCTCGTGTTAAACAACCATAGTACAGTGACGCTTTACATCAAGCTAAACGTGATCGTCGTAAGGCAGAGCGAAAATGGATCTCGAGTGGACTGACAGTTGATTTTGAGCATTTCAAAGAGCTTAAAAACAAATATAATACTTCTCTGTACAATGCAAAATGTGAATTCTTCAATCAGAAGATCCTTGATTGTGGTAATGACTTTAAGTCGATGTTTGCTGTCATTGGCGACATCTTTCAGAATAAGAAATCTTCTAAACTGCCAGATCACATCTTATTTTTCGTCTAAGATACAGACAATCAGGTTGAGTCTCGCGTCAAGTGATCCTTTGCCTTCCGAAAATCAAACAACTTCGGAGTTGTCTTGGACGGAGTTTAGCACGGTTTCTGAAACAGATGTTAAGGACATTATTATGGAGTCTTCTAGTGCCTCTGGGCTTCTTGATCCCATGCCCACCTGGTTAATCAAGAAATTACTTGATTCGCTGCTGCGTATTAGCACATCCATCGTGAATATGTCTCTTAAAGAAGGAGATGTTCCATCTTCAATGAAATCTGCTGTGATTTTAATCACAGCAGATTTGCTCAAGAAACAGAACTTGGATGCTAACAACTTAAAAAAACATCGCCCTGTCAGCAACCTTTCCTTCCTGTCAAAAGTCCTTGAACGTGTTGTCGCTAAGCAGCTCAAACATTATATGTCTGATCACAATCTCAACGAACCTTTCCAATCAGCATATAAGCAATTCCACAGCACAGAGTCTGCTTTGTTGTCAGTGCACAATGATATTTTATGTGCAATGGAAAACCAAGGTGTTACCTTGCTTGTTTTGTTGGACCTCAGCAGTGCATTTGACACTATCGATCACGCTATGTTACTTGCCAGATTACAACATCATCTTGGAATAAAGGCTACCATCTTGGACTGGTTTTCATCATATCTTTCGGATCGGAATCAATGTGTGCATATAAACGGGAAGTTCTCTGCTCCACAACACCTGCAGTACGGAGTGCCACAGGGGTCTGTGCTTGGGCCCTTGTTGTTTTCGATTTACATCCTTCCTCTTGGTGACATTATTCGTAGACACGGGATGAAACTTCACATCTACGCTGATGACACCCAAGTTTATGTGTCTGTTTGCCCCACAAGTGGTGTGAATCTTGCTGTGTCCAAACTTGAGCAGTGTGTGAATGACATAAATATATGGATGTCTGAGAATTATCTCAAGTTGAACGCTGATAAAACCGAGGTTCTTGGTTACAGATCCCAACTGGCCAAGATCCATCTTCCGAATGTTAACACCGCAGGTGTTGATATAGCTGTCAAATCTGACCCAGTGAAGAACCTTGGAGTTATGTTTGACCCGGGTTTGACAATGGCTGCTCAAGTTGCAAGTATTACTAAGTCCGCCAATTTCCAACTTGTCAATATTGGTAGGGCGAGGAAAATGTTAACCACGGACTCCGCCAAATTAGTTGTTCACACCTTAGTCACATCTAGACTCGATTACTGCAACAGTTTGTTAGCAGGTATCAACAACAATCTCCTTAAAAGACTCCAGAATATTCAACGCACTGCAGCTAGGTTGATCACTAGAAAGCGAAAATACGATCCCATCTCTGACGATCTCATCAACTTGCATTGGTTGCCTGTTAAGCAAAGAATTTACTTTAAGATCATGGTTCTAACATACAAATCTCTCCACCAACAGGCTCCTGAATATCTTTCAAGCATGCTCCAGATACAGACTGACCGCAGGCCGTTACGTTCCTCCTCTGCACCACTATTATCCGAACTTACCACCGAACATTTGCAGACCGTGCTTTTACATGCTACGCACCTCGTCAATGGAACCGGCTACCGAAACATATCAGAAATGCAAACTCTCTTCTCATTTTCAAAAGACTCTTGAAATGCCATTTGTTTAATGTTGCCTATGGACTGTAATTTTATTTGGTTTAAGTGTTTATCAGCGCCTTAGTACAATTGTTTGGTTTTAGGCGCTATATAAATTTCAGTTGTATTGTATTGTATTGTATGTTAATATGTTACATGCAAAAATAATTGAAAAAACCGACACATGTACCTGATGTAATTTCAACAAAGCATTTCACTCTTGCGTAGTGAATATGGATGTGGATGACGGCGTGCTGCCATTCATAATACAGTTCATTCATCAAAATATCAAACTCACTCGATAGTATCGACCATAAAGTATATTCTAACCAAATTTGGACACCATCCGGCTATTTTCCCTATTATATATGTACCATGCAATATTCATAAATATTGGTCATAATGCCCCTATTTGGCAATATACACAAATATTATACACAGAAATATATACGCTAGAAATTCACACACACGGAAACCCGCTAGTTCCTCTTTGGATGTTCACTGAGGTATGACGAGTGTGGCCTTCAGCTAACTTCAGCGCGTAAAATTGGGAAAGCTATTTTGCATAACAAAGGGTTATTTCCCGATACACTATTGAGCAAGGAAAGTGGTTATTTGCATAGTAAATACACTATTAAATCACGGCGAGATGTAACTTGGGTGATGTCATAGCTCATTAAAGGTTGTCACTAGGTGTATAGCAACCTGTTGTAATGCATGACTGCGGGGCTATTTTATATTGGAACCCGTTACTTGGAAATCTTTTCTATGGGCTTGTGGCTTTTTGTGTTTTTTAAGCCCTGCCGCGCTGGGTGCCGGTAATTTTAATAGGAGTCACCCAAGCCAGTCATGAAAGCAAGTGTGACGAGCTGCCTTTGCTCCAGTCTTCGCATCTTCAATGACCATCTCTGCTGTCGATTAGTGGGTTGCATCGTAATCCAAAGTCTCATTCTAGCCCAAATGTCTTGTCATGTTCCTAACTCTATTGAATAGAGAATGTGACTGGTGCGATTCACTATTTTAGTCCGTTCCGCTTGATTACATGGGCACTCTCTATTAGCAAAACTTGACACAAGAACTGCACAACTTTGGCTTTTGGTGTGTGGAATTGATTTGGCAAAATATTTGTCCCCTGCTGGACGGCTCACGGGAGGGATCAATTTTCAAAATGGTTCCAAAAAGGTTTCGAGATGCAAAGCATTATTACTCGTCTATTACAAGGATTAATAAAATATATGGTTTTACACATATTGTATGGTTATGCAAATAGAGGGCAAAGGTCATTTGATAACTAAACAATAATTGGGTAAATATACGACACCTATTAAATCACATATTTACTCAATTATTATATCATATCTTATCCACCAAAACCTGAACTAATTAGCCTGTTTGTCATTTTTGAAATAATGGTGTTCAGAATTTGTATGCAGGGTGTTTCGAAATATGGTGTTCAGAATTTGTATGCAGTGTGTCTCAGAATATGCTATGGTATATTTGAAAGGGAAACAGACAAAATAGTGCGAAAATGATTTGTAGCTAGGGCTGTAGCAAAATTTTTGGATATTATTTGATGTGAATTCATCCTATCAAATCCATTTTTTGATGACATACCTTGTTACAATTTCATGCTGCTACCCAGCACTTCATCAGACTGGCAACCTTGCTTCTTCTTCTTTCCTGAAGATGCTGCCGGTGGCGGCGCTAGAAGCTGGTTGAAAATATTCGGTAATAAATAATTCCACTCGTCTCTGTTCATGGTGTTTCGCCCTCGTTTCCTGATCCAAATTGCCTCTCTAATCTGTAACAATAGAACTTTAATGCTGCGTGTAAATATAGTCTCGCGGAGCATTTTTAGTTTTCTTTGTCAGTCGTTTATTTTTAAAACTTGTTGGTCAAAGCTACCGCGTAACTCTAATTCTGCAAATATTGTCGCCTTTGTGGATCTTCTGCGACCTCTACAAGCCAAGTTACGAGGATTTGAATAGGCGGGTGTCGTAGGCCTATTTCGAAAATGACAGAGGCCAATTAGTTCAGTTGGTTGAAGGGTCTGTCGTGCACCTTTGGAAATCTACTACATAGATAAGCTATGTTAAAACACGTAAAATGAACTCAAATAAGAAAAGATTGTACTATCTAGAATGCCTTTTATTGCCAACAATCCAGCAATGGTCAACCCCCATTTCCGCATTTAAAGAGCCTATTTCCTAGGTAATGAAGTATCCTGGATGGTGAAAACTATTCCTTTTTGATTTCATTTTACATGACGAACAATTTGAGACCATTTTCATTGAAATCAGAGTACTTTCGACCCCTGTGTGGCTAAAAAAATGATTACGCCTAATTTTGACCTTTCTGCTTATAACTTAAGAAAGGTATGTCACATATAGGTCGAACTATACTTTTTCTGAATCATTATGACTAGAGGAATACCTTGGTGTGGTTTTTGATAAAATCTGAGCATTTTTGAAATTTCAATCATGTTGTATGAAATTTGACCCCTAGGAACACTTTTGGAATTTTTAAACATATCTTAAAATTTTCTACGCATGTTTTCTGATTTTAAAGTATATTTCCGAGGGTGCACGATAGACCCTTCTACCAACTGAAATAAAGTATAACAAGCATGACAAACGGAACATAAAGACAACACCTTTTCTTCAGTCATTTTTTTTATTAACGCTGTCTATTTTTGTTTCCTACGTTTACCTGTTTGTTCCACTTCTTTGTTTCATTGTTTCAATTTTCGTCAGTTATTTTGTTTTAGATTTTTGTTTATCGTGTACAACTATTAGATAGCAATATCGTATGCTCCTGGCATCAGGATTAAAACGTATAGTAGCCTTCAAAGAGTCCACACTCTGGAAAACTTATGGGACATCCTCAAAAGGAGATCAAAAAGTGGATTCTAGAGCACCTAGATGCGCCGCATTCTTCTTAGACAACGTAACCGAATTGTCAAGGTGAGATCAGACGCCAGTTGATGTCACAATACTAAAGGAAACTAAACAAAAGAACCAAAGAAACAGTACACAATTAGAACTGAAAAACCGACATGTACAGATAAGTACAGTGAAGAAAATTAAAACTAAAACATAAGCTTGGACCACAGTTGCTTTATTTTATGTACACGTTTTAGAATTAGATAAAGCTAAGAGTGACTTTGAATAGAATTTGTTTAGGGTTAGATACACCGATGCAATTGTGATAATAATAGTATCGTCAATACTAATTTACTGCTTTAACCAAGCATTCATGACTGCGTTGCCCGTCGGGTCAACAAACTTTTCCCTTGCCAATCTCTTAATTGCCTTTGAAGTCTGATACCGAAAATCAGGTTTGGGTGAGAGGATAACATCTTGCAACTGTTTCGCCAAATCTTGAGGGTCCAGCACATCATTTCCTATGACGATTTCCGGGTCAGAGGTTAGCATATGTGTCACAATCCTTCGCTCTTCTGCTGTTGGGATCGACTCGGCTGTTTTTGCAAATATAACACTAGGGTTTTCACCAAACTGTTTAGTCATATTGGTCGCCACGTAACCTGGCTCAATCAAAGAAACCCTGCAAATCAACAGATCCAAAAATTTCAAGTTCAACATGGAAATCAAGGGCGAAAAGTTGTTGTGGAGAACTAAAAAGGCGACTTCAGTCGCGAGGGAAAATTGTCAGCAAAGACATGTGAGTAATCTCGGGATGCTGTTTCGATGTTTGTTATTAATGACCTATCATCTAAGTTTTCAAACTTAATTATAATTGTAAATTTGTATGCAAAGATTAATGTTATCACAAGTGACAGTTTTTATAAATTTCATAAATACTAAGGCTCCATTACCTAACATGATCGTAGTCTACTTACCAGATGTTAAATTTCCTCAATGGTGGAGCAATAGACTCACTGAAACCCTCCACGGCAAACTTGGTGGCAGTGTATTGTACATAATGTGGAATACCTAAAAAAAGTCATAACATATCTTCAATTTAAATTTTATAATGTACGTATCAGACTTTTTAATGAACATTATTGGGGCATTCTGATACAGACGGTAACTATAACAATAACTATTAACCACCCTTTTACGGGTTTCAATCCCGGGGAAAGTGGGGACACGTCTATCATGTTTTTAGATGGGGCAAAATATCAAAATGCCCCTCACATTTTTCACATACAAGAGCTTATGATTTGAAAAGACCGCCACTTGAGATATACTTGATTTTATTCATAGCTATAATTGGCAGCATTAAACCATTTCTGGTATTTTTCCTAGCTATATGCCTAATGAAAAAAGACTGGTGGTGCATTTTCCTTTGATATGTCAATGTTTGATTATAATCTCAAATTATAGAATATATCCCGTTATTTTAAAAGCTATTGCTTGACTTGCAGTTGAATATATGTGTTGAATCGGCGCTTTGAAAACAAAAATCGACAAAAAATTTCTTGAGTAAGTAATGTTAACGAGGATGAGCATGCGCAGAACGTAAAAATTAGTCATTTCAGATGATGAATGGCAACGCTGCATTCGTAGTGGGAATGAATCTTTTTATCGTACGTGGTGGTGTACTTAGCCTGAGCCGAACAAAATCACCATGCGTGGCTGTTGAAGAACTAGTGGATTCGCCCTACTATCACGCCAATTTTTGATACAAAGATATAGGAATGATGACGCTGTGTTGTGGCCTGTTCTGCAATAACCATTAATGGGTTAAAATGTGCTGTTTGATTAGAGCAAAAACGAAATTATATAATTATTAGGTCTGCTACTGTATAACCAACAAAGGTGTAAAAAAATGCAACAAATGGTTTCAATTGGGGTGTAATTTTGTAAGATATTTCAGTCCAACAAAGGTAAACGATTATTGTTGAAGAAAAAGCAAATACCTCGGAATCCAATTCCGCTTGAGATTTGAATGATCCTGCCACTCCGTATATCTTTCATGTACGGGACTACTGCCCTAGTCATTCTGACGCATCCAAAATAGTTGACTTCCATTAGGTCATAGTAGGTATCCATTGGACTGGTTTCCCACCAGGCTCCACTTTGCAATGCTGCGTTATTTACTGAAAAAAGTGTGAGATTTCGTCTTCTACATTTACATTTCTTGGATATTTTCTACGGTAATTTTGAAATTGACAGAAACATTGGACCTGTTTCCCACTAAGCTTTACCAGAGTCCTGCGATGACTAAAATAATTTGAAATTTTCCTTATCATCATCATCATCATCATCATCATTATTATTATCATCATCATCATCAGCATCATCATCATCGTCATCATCATCATCATCATCATCATCATCATCATCATCATCATCACCATCATCATCATCATCATCATCATCAAAAAAAACATAAGCTTCGACCACATTTGTTTTATTTTATGTACACGTTTTAGTATTAGATAAAGCTAAGAGTGGCTTTGAATGGAATTTGTTTAGGGTTAGATACACCGATGCAATTGTGATATAAAATTGGATTGATTGAGCCCATATTTATAGCGAGACCAATAAATATTGGGCGTAAAGCATCCAATTTTATCATTATTATGTGTTGGATCCAATATTTTCACACACTTGGATTCATCAAAACATAATAATGATAATAATAGTATCGTCAATACCAAATTGAGGGCGCAATTTTAGTGAAATGTCCTTTTAATAGTCTTACCCAAAACATCAATTTTTCCTTCAATCTCGATAATTTCTTTTAAAGTGTTATCAATAGTTTGTTGTTTGGTAACATCCAATTCCCGAATAAACAGTGTATCGTCAAGAATATTCCCTGCCTCTGTTTTCAACTCCTCTTGTCTTGTCGCCATATTACGCATGGTAGCATACACCTTGAAGCGACGTTGTGGATCTCGTGCAAGAAATAAAGCTGCTTCTTTGCCGATGCCTTGGGCACAACCTGTGATCAGAATAACTAGTGAAGAAGCCCTCGGTGAAGCCATGTTTGGTTGTCTGCTGCCAGATCAAGTATACAGTATACGGTGCCTAAGACATTGCAAATAATGAGATAATGGAGTAGACTGTGTGTTATTATCTTGAAAGCATTTATCGCAGTTACAACGCAACAATTTTTGATATAAACGATTTGATCAAAAGTATCTTCTAATCATAAATCTGGAAGCAGACTTGTAGTATTGGGACCCGCCATAAGTACGGGTACGGGTATGGGTCCCAAGCCATGAGTACGGGTACGGGTACGGGTCCCAGACCATGGGTACCGGTACGGGTCCCAGGCCATGGGTACGGGTACGGGTCCCAGGCCATGGGTACGGGTACGGGTACGGGTCCCTAGCCATGAGTACGGGTACGGGTACCGCTCCGAACCCAAAATAGGGTGCAAGTGTGAGTACGGATACGGGCCACGGAAATTGGGACTCAAATACTTGTATGGGTATAAACAAAGCTATTGTTATTGGTGTAAACATTAATTTATTGGCATTATACCTCGCTGCAAATACACTCTTTGATGTCATTTATACCACAACAAATGAATAAAACTATATACATTCCGCACCAAAAAAAATTAGTTGCTGAGACATTTTTATTTGCTAACAAGTACTCTCATTTACAAAAACATTGTAGAACTGGTTTTGTGGAATTAATTAAGTATAAACAAAAAGAGTTGTAAAAAGTGGTGGTCTTATGAGATGATATTGAAATGACCAGACTGTCATTTGTGATTTAAATTTACTATACCTCATAAATATTTATTAGGTAGTCCAGACATCTTTAATTTTTTGGTTAATAACGCCAGCGTCCTCGTACGGTATTTTGACTACTTCCCCGCGCCTGTTCCATTACGCGCACGCGGGGAAGTAGTAACAACTTCCGCACCCCTACTATAATTAAAGACCGAATTAAAAAGACTAGTTTACGCGAACTAGTCTTTTTAATTCGGTCTTCAATTATACCACACGGTGTCTCGACCCCGCGTGGCACCGTTCCTTCAGACATTTGCGATATGCTACACAACGGCGATTCTGCAGATGCGTTTATCGTGAAAATAGCTGAACATGGCGTCTGCTGCAGTTATTTTGCTGACATTAGAGACTTTGCGAAATGAAGTTTGAAACCACATACTTTAACGTCTAGAGGATTATAGAGGATTATGTATTCAAAACCACCCTGCCATTAAAGCCGCTTGAAGTTAAAGTTAACGCCAGAATCTATAGTGTGCCGTCCTCATAGACTACATAATTACCACTTATGTATTATCTAGAATAATAGACCAATTATTGGAAATCTAATTTGGTTTGGGTAAAAAACAGGCTACGTGTTGCTGAAAATTATTGATTGAATTAGATTAGGGTTTCTTTGATTTTTGTTCCAAACGTCACACTTGATATATACTTTTGTGTGTGCTCATGACTTACACCAAATCAGTTTGCGGAACCAAGTTTTGGCTTGACTTCAACGCCAAGGGGATTAATTAAGTTCCCGTAAAAATGGACTGGTTTTACTTGATACTTGATTACTTACGATACTTCTGGAAGAGTAAAGCAGGTGCATAACATTTTTATAAATAACATGTCATAGGTTGTGCCTGGTAAGAGAGGGGGTAGGGAGAAGGAGAGGGAGGGCATTGGAAGTGGACAGGGAGGTGCTTTGCAGGTAGCCAAGGGGGAGGGGCAGCTCTCCTCTGGGACATCTTGTCTTCCTTCTTGACCCTCTCCTTTTGGATGCTGGCCGCCGTAATATTTTACGCTTGTAGGCCTTTTTAACGCTGGGTCCCGACATAATCCATATTGAGTGGTATCGCGAGTTCATTCATGTTTACTCAAACGAAGCTCTTAAGGTAGAGTCTTTTGTCTTGAAGTGGGACTAATAACCACTTGACTAAACAGAAGAGAGACATTTTGATGTAGTCGGTTACAAAGCTCTTACACATGCCCTTCTTTTGAACGCACATTGATACACATGTCCCGAGTTTAAGCGACAATACGCTGTTGTTGCAGTAACCAACCATACTTTCGCGTTGGAGTAAATTTGAGCAAGAAATCAAGTCGATATTTCTGAAGTTGCCTTTCCAGTTAAGGCGATATAATACCCTGGTTTTCATCAGTACCCATCTTCTTTTTTTGTTGCAAATTTA
This sequence comes from Amphiura filiformis, assembly GCF_039555335.1. NCBI lineage: Eukaryota > Metazoa > Echinodermata > Ophiuroidea > Amphilepidida > Amphiuridae > Amphiura > Amphiura filiformis. The sequence goes on along the minus strand of NC_092642.1, from coordinate 11,726,942 downwards.
TGAAGTATATAAATATGTTCATCATCTCATGTCCTGAACTTATAAAATATCTCTACATACAAAGTGGTTTTAAACCATTTTAGAAAATCATTTTAGCCCTATATATTTTTTTTTGTTTACTGTATCCTGGTAACTGAGATGTGTGTTTCATAACAAACCATAATTTATTCTATTGAACATGTCCAAGTAGAATACATGAATAGAATACATTAAATCCTTTGTTATACTATCTATAGAAATGTACTCACTGATTATAACACTGAATAAATTAAATAGGCCTAATCTCTTCCACATAGACAATTTAATACTACACAATGTACAGTTAGGACGCGGGACTACCAATTCTTTAGAAATGCATATTCGCGCTAAAAGTCGATCGATACATGTTAAAATCAGCACAATTCAGAGATACACCTTTTTGCTATGAAATTTATTTTCTCGGTCAAATATAAAGCAATATTTTTTTTTTTCTTCAGTAATGTCAGTTAAAGACATAGTGCTTGGATACACATTTTTTTTAAATCCTGGTGTTAAAATTCAAGCATCATATTTTGTCTTTTAGTGTGATATTTTTGATTTTTATAGGCCTTTAGTTCGCCCGCGAGCTTTTTACGGAATTCATTTTTTAGCGTCTCAAACTAATATAGTTTGCTAAAGAAAGATATTTCCCACCTCTGTAAAGCACATCGTATTGGTCTATATATTATAGTTTTGTCAGAATTTCCGTTTTTATTTTACCCTTTTTCCCTTCATGCTCCGAAAATGTCAAACTCAGTACTTTATCTCGAGAACAACCAGCAGAAATAATCGATATTTCAATTGTTGTCAACCAGGTCCCTTTGCATTGAAAACCAGGATTGCCTGACCAGCGATTTGGTAGCCCAAATCCCCAATTCTGGTAAATGAGGTGAATTTTGGAAATTTGCTCCCGTGATAGCCTGCAATTTCAATTTATAGGGGCTATGGATTCCATGATTATGAAAACCATTTTGTCTGTTTGTTTATTTACCTAGGATGAGGTCCTTGGGAAAATCCACTGTCCAAACCTAGAAAAATTCGCGTGTTATTAGAGGGGATTTTAATTTTCTGTCCCTCCTATCTCCAGGTGAATTTTGAATGACCCCCCCCCCCCCCCCCCCATCGCGGGTTGGCATTTTCATTACACCCTTCAGACTTGCGTTCGGGGTTGTGTAGGCCTATTTGTCATAATTTAGCGCTATAGGACCTACTTTCTAAATGTAGGCTATAGCTATAGCCGTGCTATATAAATATTATAAGGTACCGGTATGTAATATTATGTAGGCCTATGGGGGTGGGTGGGTACTCAACACATTTTAACCATGACTTACAATGCAAGGCTCATTGTTGCCATAAATGATTTTTCCTTTAGGTCATTATAATAGGTTGTTATAAACTTCCATGTTTAACCTTGTATTGTTTTGGCTGCTTCATTATGACTTTCGGTGGGTTTAAGCAATTTCAAACAAACACAAACAAAAGGCACTATACCCAGTCACCTTCATGACAATTGAAACACTAGGTAATTTCTTTGCTATATTGAAGTTCTGGCAACACTGTATCCAGGCCGGGCACCCAGAGATATCGATCCACAATGCTAGTATTAGCCTAAGATTTCACGCGTGGATTTGAAAATTTTTCAGCTGGTAGTCAAAAATTATGGAATCAAAACGGAAATTCTGACAAAACTATGATATATCGCTCACGGTGATGTGCGTTAGAAAGTTGGGAAAAATCATTCTTTAGCAAACTATATTACTTTGAAAAGCTAAAAGATTGATCCAAAAAAAGGCTCGCGGGCAGAGTTGAAGCCTATCAAAATCGAAAATCTTACACTAAATGACTGAATTTCACGACTAAGTTTAACACTAAGATTTGAAAAAAAAAAACATACAGTATCAAGCATTACAGTTTTTCCTGACATTTACTGAAAAATTATTGCTTTTCATTTGGCCGAGAAAAAAATTTTTACACTGAAAAGGTGTAACTCAAAATTTTGTTCATTTGAATACCAAATTCGATCATTTGTATTGCCTTATTAAATGACTGAGTGAGCCTTGCAGAACAATAACAATCGGTAGTCCCGCGTCCTAACTGTGTATGTGATGTGTTGTTAGGAAAAGAGATTAAAAAAGGCTATAAGGTCATCAAAGGTCAGGTTATAGGTCAATTGGTTCAGGTCAAATTCAGGCATCAATTTTGAATACATGTGATAGTCTGTGATATCATACATGTCATAATGAGGCATCAATTTTGATATTTTGTCTGTTACTGGATATATAATGGAAATGTGAGAGGTGGATATACTAAAATACCTTGGGATGTAAATGGTGAGTACAATTTAGATTGCCTAGTTGAGATGGATTGGGCAAATAAATATAAAATAGTTACCAAAATCACAAAAATGAAGCTTACGGAAAACTACCTAATATGGTGGTATAGGTGACAAAAAATACAATCTTTTTCAACATTGCTGTAGTGTGGTTGTGGTAACCTGTTACCTATGGCTTAATTAAGTTTCAGTGACATAGTGTCGCAAGTTCATAATACAAAATATAGCTCAACATTGAAAATAGAAGCATTTTAACCGGTTCGTTTTTGATAGTTGTGGAGCACCAAGTTCATGAAGTCATAAAAGAAATCAGGGACCACTTATTCCCATTTTACATATCAACATTATTTCCCTAATGTGTTAGCAACACATATCCAAAATTTTAACGAAATCCGTTGATAGTAAGCTTTCCAAAATGAAGTGAATTTAAAACATCAATGATGTACCACTTTTTGGCTTATACCATTAGAAGCATGTACGCGTCATTGATACTGATGCCACCAATTGAACGAGAAGATTTGCCCCTTCATTTTGCATACCACTTTGTCCAATTTCTTTTTCTCATTTCTTCACAAAATGCAAAAAAAATACAAAAAAAAATGCAATGGGTGAAGTACCCCCTTAAAGTAAATTTTCAAACTTCATTTCGCAAAGTCTCTATTATCGATGGATAATAACACGCGAATTTGACGTTTTATGAAACAAAATGTTATTCATGGAAAGTTGAAAAGAAAATATGGATTGAACAGAAATCGAACAAATTGAACAGAAATCTTCCAATAAAATCATGTAAGCAAAATATTAAGCTTTTTTACCATGCTGGCCGGCACGTTGACTGGTGTTTTAACTTTTTACCGTGATAGTGAAAATATAATGAGGTATACTAAATCAAATACAACATGTTTCATTTCGGGGAAGTAGTCAAAACTACTTGTCCCTCGGTGTCGGGAAGTAATCAAATCATCTAACACCTCGGGACCAGTAGTTTTGACTACTTCCCCTCAAAAGTATATGGTTTGTAGAATGAACTTTCGCAAAACATCAAAGTGTTATTTGTCAATAATTTATTGATTTGGATAATGAAAATCGATTGCTTTTTGGCTACTTCGACTAACAATACCTTGTCTACCCTTAAAGCCTGATCATTAAAGCTGATCATCGACCAACTTGAACATCACTTTGTGAAGTGTCATATTGATACTAATAATTAAAATAAATTAAGAAAAGAACAAACGAGAACAATAATACATATCTTCTTACCGTATATCCGAGAAAGCAATAATGGTTTTCATGTAATACAAAGTTATTGGCAAGCAATACTAACTAACATGTTCTGACCTCAGTATGACTCCGTAGTCCGTTCGAGATTCCAGCTATATAACTACTAAATAACACTGAACAAAAAGGTTGCTAAATATTTCTTACCCTTCAGGTAGCACGATTTTTATGCTTCGATTCATTTGACACAAAAGGTACTTTGACCAGAAAGACAAATATATTTGGTGCCTGTGCATTTTCAGTATTTACTATCCTAATGGAATGCATAAAGTATTTTGATTTTATTAATATTTGTTGGTATAATTGATCACCTACTGCACATCGGTGTCAACAACACATTCATTAATTTTAGTTAAAGCACGTCATTCAACTTCAAACGTAATAATTAATATAATATTGGAAAGTCAATTAAAGCCATAATGTACGATCTTATAATATGAAATTGGTTAATTTTTTTTAAAACCTGACTTTTTGGCATATTTGTAATGTTTACACATGTCCCAACTTGCACCTAAATGGAATCTGCCAAATTTGTTGTGTTTGTAACTGTAAGTCAACAGAGCAAGTTCGACATAAAGTCATAATTCATAAAATTATTGCTTTATATCCTCCTACATGTCCTATAGAACTGCATGTTAAACGGCCAAAATAACAGGTATTCATGATCGTGTTACCCGTCGGGTCAACAAACTTTTCCCTTGCCAATCGTTTAATTGTCTTAAAAGTCTGATAGCGAAAATTAGGTTTGGGTGAAAGGATAAATCTAGAGGGTCCAGCACATCATTTCCTACGACGATTTCCGGGTCAGAGGTTAACATATGTGTCACAATCCTTCGGATCACCTCGGCTGCTTTTGCAAATAGATCACTAGGGTTTTCACCAAACTGTTTAACCCACTAGTGGTCGCTACGTAACCAGGCTCGATCAAAGAAACCCTGCAAATCAAGAGATCCAAATATTTCAAGTTAATGGTTTATTGAGAAGGAATGAGCCAGTTAATGGTTTAAAGGAATTAACGTTAACGTACTTCAACATCTTGGCTCAGAAGAGTTATGTCCTAAAAGATAAGCACGTGGTGAATATTTTGTTCGGCCCGTGAGTACGTTAATTCCTTATGGGCTCATTCCTTCTCAATAAACCACTAACTTGAAATATTTGGATCTCTTGATTTGCAGGGTTTCTTTGATCGAGCCTGGTTACGTAGCGACCAATATGTGGGTTAAATAGTTTGGTGAAAACCCTAGTGATCTATTTGCAAAAGCAGCCGAGGTGATCCCAATAGCAGAAGAGCGAAGGATTGTGACACATAATTATGCTAACCTCTGACCCGGAAATCGTTGTAGGAAATGATGTGCTGGAACCTCAAGATTTGGCGAAACAGTTGCAAGATGTTATCCTCTCACCCAAACCTAATTTTCGCTATCAGACTTCTAAGACAATTAAAAGATTGGCAAGGGAAAAGTTTGTTGACCCGACGGGTAACACGATCATGAATGCATATTAGTAAAGAATAATAAAATCAAAACCAAGCAAGTTGTGTTTTTATTTCTAAGCTGGGCATACTTTTAAGGAAAACAGTTGCGAAGTAAATTTAGCAAGACCGACATTAGAAGCTTTTTGCAAAGTCAGCCAAATAAGGGGCCCCGCCGTAACAGGCCTACGGGAGTCAAAAGGAGCATGAGGACACCCCTGTTTTTAAACAACATTTTTTACCTCCTTTCTGACTCCCGTAGGCACGTACTATAAAGCGAATTCCCCGGGTACTCTGAACTACTCTGCAAAATGGAATTTTGTGCAGGTTTTGAATTCGGCGCTGCTTAGCTCAATTATTTTGCGTGGGCGATTATTCATTTCGCTTATGTTGTATAATTTTTTCTTAAGGATACAGCTCAACTGATCATACTTTTCCTACATTCGACCTTGCATGAATTTTGAGTTGACACAGTCATGAAAATAACTATAGATACTTGACAAGACCATTAGTAGCCCAGTTCTGAACCTTTTCATTGATCATTCATAACAATAGGTATCTGATGGATCAGTGAAGATAAGAAGGGATTATAATATCCGTAACCTTGATATTATAGTACATCTCGAGGAAAAAGTGCAATGGACATGTTTTCATTTTATGTTTCAAATATCCCGCGCATGAAAATTGAGTATTTAACCCAAAATGGAAAATGGAACAATTTATTGGAAATCTGTTTTAACAGATTTTTTGACATCTTTTTCTGCACTGTATTATACCTAAATTAAGAAATTTGATAAATATTCAAAGAAAATATAGGTCATCCAAAAAATTGTGATTTTTACACATTTTGGGGCAAAAAAGGAAAAATAAGCAAAAATATCAAAATCTGTCTAACAGTTTCATTCATCAAATCATAACAAACGGCCTACATGCTTAATTTCTAATAAAATATTGAAATTGTGAAAAATATAGGTATTTATTGATTTTCATGTTTTTTCTTGCAAATATGCTAATAATATGCAAATTATGAAATTGCAAAATAAAGTTTCTACATAGCATACATCTTTCAAGTATGATGTTCAAAATGACAGACATCAAAAAGAGATTCGATGAAATGTAAAGGTGTAGTAACAATTTTGGCATGGACTGTCTGGTTAGGCAAAGTACGGTAAGTTGAGCTGTACGATACATGATTTACCGACAAGTGCCTCATTTCGGAATGCGATCATGAATTTCTAAGAAAAAAAGTTTCCACAGGCTTCGCTGGGATTCGAACCAGCGATTCGAAACTTCCTTCGATTACGCGTCTAGCGCTTTCCCGCTCGGCCACGATGGCAGTTGAGTGGAGGAGTGTAATGATAAATGATAAATCTCATAATGCCATCTTTAGCCTTTTGTTTACTAAAAAAAGACGCGTTTTGAAAAGATATATTAGCCGTTTTATGCATAAAGCGCACGAACGTTTCGGAAAGGTTTCAAAAAATAATAAAGACACTGATGTGATGATGAAATTGTGTAAGTCGGGAAATATCTGCGTCGCAATGTTTTGTTTTGGTTTTAGGAATTTGACCTTAAAATTTACGACTTCATGACATTATCATTCGAAATCAACAAAAGATATTTCAACAGTATATGGCATCATTCTTTCTCTAGAATGTTTTATGCATGTATGTGAAACAGCTTCAACAATGGTTCGCTGCATAATGGTAAAAACAGCCTTTACCTAAAAAAAAAAAGGGGGAGAGGTACCATATTTACGGATTCAGGTTAAATTTAAAATTGATATAAAACGTGTGTTTTTGATCGATTAAAAAAATAATTTTTGTCATATGAAGAAATAGTGTCTGGCGTGAATTACACTACAGTTTTTATTCTTAGGGCTCTTTGACTTCTTCAAATGATTTTTTTAATGATACAGTGAATCCCCTGGCCCTCTATAATTACGCACAAAAGATCGAGTCCCCTTAATGCACCATGCTCACGTGATTCTAAACTTGTGACGCGGAACTATTATAACATGGTGAATATCAGAAAGTCTGATAATTATAAAATGCTGGTTACCTCCCTTGTTTATTCCTTCCTCGCTGATGATCTGCTTTATCGCTTATCTGCTTTGATGTAGTCGCTAGCGATGAGCAGCTAAGATCTGACCAAAAAGCGTGGTCGTTTATTGTTTTTTGGAAAGAACAATCCGCTTCATTGGTTAAAAATTAATGTCTCGCGCACGATTCGAATGTAAATTCAACTTGTCTAATAATTCAATATATTTTTAATATTTCGAATTTAAATTTAGCTTGTTTAATACTCAGTTCGACTGTGGTTGCTTGTGTTTATGTCGCGTGTTAAAAGACAATTTCTCCAATACACCAGCTTAAATATTCCGAAGTATGTTTATTTTTTCTCGATAGGATGTTAAATTTCAAACTCATTCGAGTATCAGAGTGTGAAAAAAGCAAATCTGTTGTTGTAATTCACTTTGTTCTGTTCTGTTCTTACTTCCCAACGCTACATACGAAACCAGGCGACTCGTTGACTTAAAAGACTGGTAGAGATATAATTTGATGAAACTGAGGCGTAGACCAGGGAAGTGAAACTGTAGAAAGGGAGTGGAGAGGAGATCGTATTAGCTATAGCAGTAAATGCTTAGGGGCAAGGAGTAACGTTGAAACACGGATATCATTTCATTTCGGATCTGTGGCATTCTCTGAACTGAAAAGAATCGAGAACAAAAACGTAAGTTTTTCTCACGCAGTACAGTACCTTAACAATATGGCTAGCATTTGAAAAGTTATTCTAGTTTAGAGAAGAGACTGGTGAAAATTTGAAATTTGAAACATTCTAGTTCAGAGAAGACATGTGTGCTTTGTGTGTTCAACGTTAGCTGTGAAGAGTTGCTGATTGTGTATCCGAGAAATGATTCTATTGCAGCCAGTGATTGGCTCAGTTTTCTAATTAGTTTAAAATTTGCTGGTTTCTTTGCAATGTTTTTGAATAAATGTATCAAAAAACACTAAATAAGTACGCAATGAATCATTGTTTTTGTTTGAAACGATTAACATTGATATAATTTAGCTGAATTAATCGAACTACTTTAGCTGTGAAGAGTTGCTGATTGTGTATCCGAGAAATGAATCTATTGGAGCCAGTGATTGGCTCAGTTTTCTAATTAGTTTAAAATTTGCTGGTTTCTTTGTACAAATGTATAAATGTATCAAAAAAACACTAAATAAGTACGCAATGAATCATTTGTTTTTGTTTGAAACGATTAACATTGATATAATTTAGCTGAATTAATCGAACTACTTGGGGATAGGAACATTAAAACGGAACAGTTAAACGTCTTGACTCTCCGCTGCACCGGCGTTATAAATGTAACTTACTGGCATGCTAAAAACCTTAACAAACAAGTGTATTATATCCATTAATTACTAGGCGAGCGCCAGACTCGTAATCCATAGGTTGCGAGTTCGAACCCCGCTTGTGTCAACATGTTGTGCCTACGGCGGGTGGAGTGCGGTTGGATGTTTGTATAGTTATTTGTTTCTAAGTTATAAGTTACTGCCTGCAAATTGCATTGTGTCTGTTCAGGTGTGTTTAATGTAAATTCTAGCCATTTGACCTGCGGGTCACCGTAGAGTTTTAAATAAAACCTTCCTTTTATATAAAATATATAGGCCTAACAATTTGCAATTTTTATTTAGTAGCAAAGTAATGTTTTACCCAATAACTATGTTTTTTTTACAAAACATTGAATAGGTAAAATTTTACACAATTGTTATCTATACCTACATCGAAATTATGTAAAATTGTACATAACTTATGTGACATTTTCTGTATGTGTAGATTGTGTCTTAACATCACAATTTACCATACTTTGTGTGATATTACTTATTCTAGGCACTACAATAAATTTGAACACAAGAAAACAAAACGTTTAGTCATGTGAGTCTAAGCTATAGTCAGACACGGTAGAAGCCGTAACCATGGGAAAGATATCGATTCCACAATGACAGACTTATGGCATGAGATTCCTTAGACGATTGTACATCTTCAAGGAATAAATATTTTTAAAGGGGGAAAAGCAGACAAGAATATATCGATGTGGAAGCTAAATTTATACTTTTCTGTTGTGGTATTAAATATGATTACTTTGCATAAGCGTGCAAATTAATCCACTGATAACAACTGCCTTTCTTACAGCGATCTGTTTGGTTAATTACACGATATAGCCATCTAGGTGACTAATTAAAATACAAATATAGATATTTAAGGGGGGTACTAAACCCATTGCATTTTTTTTTTTTTTTGCATTTTGTGAAGAAATGAGAAAAAAAATGCACAAAGTGGTATGCAAAATAAAGGGGCAAATCGTCTTGTTTTATTGGTGGCATCGGTATTAATGTTACGGTGTACCATCTCCGCCAATTTCCCTTTTTAATTTGCCCTTTTTTTAATTTCCTTTTTTTTAATTTCCTTTTTTTTTTTAATTTCACTTTTTTTTAATTACCCTTTTTTTGAATTTCCTTTTTTTTTAATTTCCCCTTTTTTTTAATTTCCCTTTTTTTTTTAATTTCCTTTTTTTTTTTTTTGAATTTCCTTTTTTTTTTAATTTCCTTTTTTTTTAATTTCCCTTTTTTTAATTTCACTTTTTTTAATTTCCCAAGTAAAATAAAGTTTGGCAGAGGCGGGTTCGAACTTTTTTTTGAATTTCCTTTTTTTCGAATTTCCTTTTTTTTTTTGAATTTCCCTTTTTTTTGAATTTCCTTCTTTTTTTTTGAATTTCCCTTTTTTTTGAATTTCCTTTTTTTTTTTTTTTTTTCCTTTTTTTTTTTTTTTTTTTCCTTTTTTTTTTTTTGAATTTCAACTTTTTTTTTTTTTGAATTTCACCTTTTTTTTTTTAATTTCCCCAAGTAAAATAAAGTTTGGCAGAGGCGGGGTTCGAACTCACGGCGCAGGGCTTTGGATACTCTGTGGGCCTAGCGCCTTAGACCAGTCGGCCACTTGTCATATTGTTATGCTTTTGAAAATTATTTGAACATATGGTCGCAACTTCAACATTGGCCTACCACGTGACAAGCAAAGGCAGAAAATGCGGGAGAAAATGTACCATATTTTGGAATTTTATTTGTTAAAAACATTAATGTGTATTAATAGCGCTCAATTGTTGAGAAATCCGACAATAATAAACATGATAAATGGGCAATTATTATACATGCATTATCGATTTGAACTCGCTAGGCCGTATGGCCGCACCGGCTGCACGTGCTATAATACTCCTATATACCGGGCCCGGGATACCGGGTATATACATGTGGTTCACATTATAGAACCTGCCATTTTTCGTGCATACACGGTCTGGATTTTCGCAATTTATAGGATAATTACACGTAGGTCCCCCAAAGTTTCTTCCAGTTATTGAAGTGCTTATATAATGACATGATGTTGCATTCAATAATATAAGCCTACGTATACTTTTATACTTTACCTTTAGGCCGTATAAAATTAATATTTTGGTTCTCGTCCAGAGGATTTTCATGACTTGATGAGGGAGGGAGGTTTTTTTGTTTTTTTCCAATGTAAAATCACCATTTTCAGTAGTTTTCGGTCTTTTCCAACAGTGCTTGAAGAAACGATGAGGCACTTTTTTTTTTTTTTTTTTATATTTTGAGGGATAAACCCCCCGAGTACCCCAAAAAGACTTGGAAGTGATCCTTGTTCTCTAATAAACTTATTTATATAATGTATGAAAAATTCATAGATCATTCCAAAGTCTAAAATAATTGAAAAATCTATATAAAAAAAATCTGACAAATCACAGAAATTGAGGAGGGAGGGGACGAGAACCAAAACATTAATTTTATTCGGCCTTACTGTCACTATTATAATTATATAAACTTTTTCATAACCATTTTATTCTAGTATTTTGATGTAATAAATATCAGTATAATTTCGAGTTCAACTGAATGCTTTCATCATGATTAATAACATGTTTTATTTATCAAAAATCGACTATGGCATAGTCTAGGACCTACGTAAAATTTTCATAAAATTTTTACCATCAATAGAGTGTTAATTTTGACTAAATTCAGAAAATATTTTGGCGTATATAATTATAAAATTGAAATAAAATTCTCTGCCTTGATTTATTTGTTTGTTTATGTATTTATTTAACAATTACCGGTAATTGATTATATGCTTATTTATGTGTTTATTTATCAATCAATGAATTCTTTTATTTAGGCTATTAATTTATTGATCAATTAATGATTTATTTTATTTATATTTATTTCTTTATTTAATCGTTTTCATTTAATAAATTAATTGATAACAACCGTATTCATTCCAATAAGCGCCCATGCCCCAATATAAAGCGCCCACCCAGGGAAGCTTAGGGATTAAGTTTAAAATGTAGCTCCTGGATGACCTTTGACCTCGGATGACCTCGATTTTAAGTTTTACGTGTTCCCCTCATATCAAGGATTCCACCCACCAAGTTTGAGCCAGATCGGACAAAGTTTGAAATTTGACCCCTCCATAATGACCTTTGACCTCGCTTGACCTCAATTTTATTTCGGGAATATATTCCCCTCGTATCAAGGATTCCACCCACCAAATTTGAGCCCGATCGGACAAAGTTTGAAATTTGACCCCTCAATAATGACCTTTGACCTTGGTTGACCTCGATTTTATTTCGCGCATTATATTCCCCTTGTATCAAGGATGCCACCCACCAAATTTGGGCCCGATCGGACAAAGTTTAATTTTTTGATGAATATGCATTTTTTTTGGCGAAATAATTTCCCCCTTTTTTTAAAATTTTTTAATCCAATAGAGTGATCACGAGGCTTATATTAAAAGAGACCTAATTTGAATTAGATTAGAATAATAATTGTTAATAATATATTAAATATTTAGACCCTTCCACTGTATAAGTCTTTATTCGGCCTATAGCTAAAGCCACAATTTCTCCGTGTTCATGGTGTTCCAAAATCTAAAATCCGTCTTGCAAATTGGACGATTCCGTGATTTTCCGTGTCCACTGTAAAGCACTAGGCCTATGGCCAGAATCTTGGATCGTAGGCCTAAAATTAATGCTAGAATTGATTGTTTAATGGTTGATTACTGCTAAATAATCACTTTTCTTTGTTTTATTTTACAAATCAACACAAAAGTTAGACATTTTATACAGTTTTTCACTATTTGGTGGCATTTTCAAATTTCCCTGAGCAAACCCCGACATAAGATGAGTTTTTAACATCTTTTTAAACATAGTTACATTTTTAGCAGTTCTAAAATATATAGGCAATTCATTCCATGACGTGGAGCTGCAATTTCAAATGACTCATGTGCTCTTATTTTGTTTCTTGAAGAAGTTGCATGTTTCCAGATCGAAGAGTAGGCCTACGAGTGGGAACATAATTTGAAAGAAGTTCAGATAAATATGACGGAGCAATAGGCCTATCATTATTACATTTATATACAATCAACATAAGTTAAACAACAATTCATTGGAACACAGGAAGCCAATGCAGTTCCTTACCAGTGTCTTATTAGTTTGTGAGAAAATGCAAAAATAGTCACATAGGCCTAATAGTCATAAAATAGCTCTATTAAATAGTACGAATATGCCGTCCCTTTACATGGCAATTTTAATGGCAATTTTAAAACATTTGGCATGTGCAAAGGAGGGGGGCGAAGATTTTTTTGGCAGGCCGAGAAGGGAAGCAAGCAATTTTTTTGGCACACCTTGGGAAAATTACACCCCCCCCCTCACGGGCCGGGATAAAACCATTGCGATTTATATACTAGTATTCTTATGGTTTTCCCGTGACTTGAAATAAGTCTACGGCCCTAGCACACAGGCTCCGGCACAGGCTATATCAGTGGTGTAAATAATACACACACATGGTCTGACCACTGACTTCTACACAGTGGGTCTGTCCATATACTATATCCATGGTCTGTCACACGAGCAAATTCTTGGACAACTATTGAGTATGTGTCTCGGCCAAGATTCTGCTTTGTGAGAAAATAAAAGGGGGAATTAAAAAAAAAGAGGGAAAATAAAAAATTAAAAAAAGAGAAATTAAAAAAAAAGGGAAATAAAAAAAAGGGAAATTAAAAAAAAAGAGGAAATTAAAAAAAAGTGGAAATTAAAAAAAAAGTGGAAATTAAAAAAAAAGGGAAATTAAAAAAAGGGAAATTTAAAAAGGGAAATTAAAAAAAAGGGAAATTAAAAAAAAAAAAAGAGGAAATTAAAAAAAGGGAAATTAAAAAAAAGGGGAATTAAAAAAAGGGAAATTAAAAAAAGGGGGAATTAAAAAGGGAAATTATGGAGATGGTACACCGTATAATGTAGCTTACATGCTTTTAAAGGTAAAAAGTGGTACATCAGGCAACCTTCCCAAATAGGAGTATATTTAGAATTTCAAAATTGCTACCGTGAATCCACTCATACATATATATTTAGTACTAATGTCAGACCCTAAAAATACCAAAATGGATTTTTTTGGAAATGCATTAATTATTATGCACACCTTTGAAAACACGTGCTTCTTCAAAATAGGCATCACTTTTAAGCACTCAAGGAAAATTCACTTATTTTTCCCCTTCCAGTTGACAATGATATGCAAAATTGGTGTGTTCGCAAGCCACCTAGGTTTCATTATCATTGAGGTATAGGACTTTTTATTTTTTCAGAGAAGAGCAGGTAGGGCAACTACTTGATTATATTTCTACATGTTCATACTACATACTCTGAAAATTTTAGAAAATTTGCACGAGTCCGTTTTTTTTTAATCTCATTTTTGTTCCTAAAATGGGGGTTATAGCGCCCTCAACGGACACTCTCTCCATAGGGCTACATGTAAAGACCAGTTATAGACAAATGGCCCTAAAATAAAACGGACTCGTGCGAATTTCCTCAAATTTTGCATATGACGTAGATTTAACATCTGGAATGTAATGCAAGTGATGTCGTTGCTGCTCTTCTAAATTCATTTTTAAAATGTCCGCCCAGACCAAGGTGAAGCCAGCACATCAGTTTTAGGTTTGATACAGTAAGATAAGACAATGCTTGGTTTTCAGTATTACGTGAATTTTAGGCAGTGCACTTGCTGGTCTTCTGAGAAAAATACGAACACTGAATATTATTTATCTCGTTTCAGCTTGTGTTTTGGACCCCGAACTCTAAAATTTATATGGTGATAGTATATTTTTAGTGGAGTCCTATTGTCCATGTCTTATCTAGATATTAGCTGGCAGTGAAAAAAAATCAAATTTTTACGGAAATGCATGTCTACTTTCACGTGTGTATTGGACGTAAATGCCAGAATTGAAGCCTACCCAGCAAACACAAAAACGTTTTAAAAACGTTTTAAATAAGTTATATTTTGGCTTTTGGTTTAGGTAAAAACGTTTTAATAACATTAAAATGTCGGGTTATATAAAAGTCATGGAATCGTTTTAAAACGTTTTGTATGAAAACACACTACAACAATATTTTAAAAATGTTTTCGAAATGTCATTGTAAACTATTTTTGCAAGCATTTTTGGCCAAATATTTTGTCAACACTTAAATAACATTATGTTAAAATATTTGCACCCAGCAAACACAGAAATGTTCTTAAAATGTTTTTTACAAAACGTTTTAATAACATTTAAATGTCGGGTTATATAAAGGTCGTGAAAACATTTTACAAACGTTATTGTAAATATTTTGGGCAAACATTTTTTGCAAAATATTTTTTCAACCCCAACATAACATTCTGTTTAGAATGATTTGTACCAAGTTTTCAAAAATGTTTTTGGAATGTTATTAAAACGTTTTTATACCCTTTATATGACCCTACATTTAAATGTTTTCTGTAAAACATTTGTGTTTGCTGTGCAGTAAATTACAAACAAATGTTATTTAATGTTATGAAAACGTTTTATACCATTAATGTACCCTTTATATAACCCGACATTTAAACGTGTTCTGACAACCTTTTATAACCTTTTGCGAATGATGTCGAAAACGTTTTGTGTTTGCTGGGTATCGGCAATCCAATTCATACCGTTCAAAATATATATAAATACATAATTAGAAGACGTATTTATCATCTCGTACTTCTATGTATTTCCTAATGCTGCAGTATCAGTACTGATTTCGCCTGTTTTGACGAATACAACCAGATATTTACACTTCCACGAGGAGGTCTACAGGGATATGTTCTACAAGGTCATTATTTTCTACACGGATTATGAACCTTGGATGATGACGATGATAAATGATTAAGGGTGGTGCAATAATCATGTGTGGGGCCTCCCCCGGGGTGGGTGAATTATAGGGGCGGGGGGGGGGGCGGCAAAATTTTTAGCAGGCAAAATAGGGTGGGGGAGCAAGCATTTTTGCTAGGTCGAAAGGGGCGGGCGGTCAAGTGATTTTTGGCAGGGCAGGTTGAAAGGGGGGGGGGCAAGCACGATTTTTGGCACAGATATTTTGGCCAACGTTTCTATATTACGCCCTAAAAATGTGTAGGAAAACAATAGGAACACGTTAAAATATGCAACATTTACTGCTCGCTGCGCTTGCTAATATATGGTAACACAATTTAAGGTTTTAAATTCGGGTTCCCAAAAATCTTACACGTGAAGGAGGAAACGAGAAGGGAGCAAGCGATTTTGACAGACCACTATGAGAATTCACCACTCCGGGGTTACACATAATTATTGCACAGCCCCTTAATAAATGAACTTGGTTAATTAACTGATTAGATGATTGATTGATTGAGTGATTCAGTGGAGAAGCATCTCCTCCACCCCGGCGGAGTCTTGCCCCCTGGCCTTATAGGATGCAGGCTGACCGCCCTAATATGATATCTATTTTTGTGTACCTTGTTTGTGTACATTGTTTGATATTCTTCTTTTAACTCTCCCCCCCGGTATGTTCTCGGTATTCATAATTCCTTGCGCTACCTATTCATTTCGAATACCAGGAATTGTAGCCATAATTAATTCGATTCTATTTTCTGTCGAATGGTCTGTAGGGGTTTCATTTTCTTCTAAAGAGGGGGTCATGAATATGTCGGTGACCGGTCGGTGACCTATCAAATTTTTATGCCCCCCTCCTTTCCGCACACACAGACTCCAGACAAATTATTCATTGTTGGAACTAAGGCACGGAGCGCACAAAAACTTGTAAGTGTAACGAAAGTGCGCGGAGCACCCAACAATTTTTATCATAAATGTAAAGAATAGGCCTATACAGGGTGTATCAAAATGATTGGTACCGGGCTATGTGACATTTTCAAAAATATATCAAAAATATAAAATTGCTAATCAATATAATTTTGTACTATAAATAGAAAGGGCATATGTTAACTTATTGATCTAATAATTTGAAGTTGATGGGTTGCTGCATCTGGGAGTTATTGTCATGTAAACCAAGATCGACGTAATCATGGTTTTGCTTAAATGAACAGGTTCACTGCTTGAACTATTTATTGCATACATGCTCTTCAATATCTCACCTCAGTCTACATAACATAAAATTGCTTTACACATGCTTTTAGAAAGACAGTCCTGAAGTCCCTGCCTTACGACTCTGGCAGTGTGAGGTAAAGCCCTATCTTGAATGAACACCTGGGATGGATCCATTCTGTAACTGCCCATATCAAATTTTGAAACATTGCAAGTGATAGCATGTTTGCATGGGATACTCCTTGCTCTCGGAAACTGTCTTCTAAATCTTCTCTGCACATTGTGTCAATCAGTAATTCTTTACTGAAGTGTGGAATACTGTTGAGCCATTCCAATAACTTTTACCAGGTCTAACATAACCTACACTGTCTACTAACAGTCTACAGCCACACCATCTACTTAGTAATCTCTATGCATCTTATACTACAATTTAACCGCCCTGGAAGGTGTTGATAACTTCTTTCACTTCACCTAAATAATTCAAGTCTCAATGAATAAATATTGATTAAAACATTTATATATATTATAAATGAAAAAAGTAGGCAAGGAAAAAATAAACATTTCCATGATTTTCAACATATCATTCTCACAAGGTATTTATAGTGAAATAGAGCTTTAAAAATGGTGCGCTCCAGCGTTACGAGGAAAATTGCAAAAGCACATACTTTCCTTTAAAATCATGTAACTTCTGAACAGAATGTGCTATCATTATGATCTAAAATTCTTAGAGAAGATAACACTACTATAATTACAAATATTAAAACAATTAACCCAAACCAGGTATAAAAATTGTAAAAAATTCGGCAAAAATGAGAAGTCGTCGGTACCAATCATTTTGATACACCCTGTATTATATTAAACTAAAGATTGTGCACACATTTTGATTAAGATAAAAGAATGCACGCGGAGCGAAAAATTTGAGTCACCATCCCTAATAATTTTGTAAGCCCTCTATTTTTGGTGTAACAAAATTATGACCCTCCCCCTAATTATGACCCTCCCCGTATATTCATAACCCTCCCCCTCATTCCAAAGAAAAATGACCGCCTCCTAATATTTACTCATTCGAAGCACCCTCATAAGTTTTACATGGGCTTACATTATATTATAGTATAGTATAATACAACGCATGACGTCACCTCATTAATATCAATTGGGCAAATTCGGTCGAAAGTTGGACCGTATTTTGGCCTTTTTGGCCATTAAAAGCATTTAATCCCTAATTTTTGATTAGGTAGCACAATGAGGTGGGTACCGATTTTTTGACCAAATCTGTTCGACCTGTGTATTTCCTATTGGTAACAAATTGACGTGTGCCAGTCCTAAATATATAGCCTACATAGGCAAGTCGTATATAGCACTGGTAGCGGGTCTAATACTGTATGTGGTTATCGATGAGTGTTAGGAACGGCAGAAACCGGTTGTGAAGGAGACTATGTGGATCGCTCAAAAATAAGCGTCCTTAACAACCAGTCAACTTTAAGACAAATGGGTGAAAAAAGGACCAATCAAACCAATATATTTGTGTAGTACCCCCTTAAGCTCAATGCTTTTCAATCCTACCCCCATTCTTACCAAGCTGCTGATTGGCTCAATTAATCATAAAAAATAATAAATAAATGTAGACATTTATATAGCGCTTTATGCCGTAAACAGCCTCTAAGCGCTTTACATTTATTCCGCCGTCATTAGAATATGTCGGAACCACGTTTGCAGCCTACAAGTGGCGCAGGGTCCATCAGTACAACGACTGTGACTACCCCTAACAGCTTCCCATTGCACCTGGGTGGGGTGATGCAAGCGAGGCAAAGCGCCTTGCCCAAGGGCGCAACACGGTGATGGGACGGGGACTCGAACCCACGCACGTCGAGCAAGCTCTCAGATTATGAGTCCAAGGCCGTAACCACTGAGCCACCGTGCCCTCATAATAGTCTTCTTGTAATCAATCAATAGGTAGTACTCATAGAGCTAAGATTCTTTGCTTTTCCTACCATACTGTGCAATAAGTGAAATCTTTGTAGCAAAAACAAACTAAATTAGGTTGGAAAATACAGGTTTCAAAAATTCATTAAGAAGAGTAAGAAAACAAATAACACCTATAGAAAGTTCACAATGGAAAACACACATTGAGTTTTAAATACCATAAAGATAATTTACTAGAACAAGTTTCTAGAACAAGTACAACGGGCAATAATTATTATGCGATGAAATTTTAAAAGTCTACTTCAAAAGCACATACTTAAGGTACCTAAATTTATTAAGAAATTCTGTTGTGTATTTATTTATTTTGCCGCTAGGAATGAATTTGCATTAAACATGTTAAATTTGGCTTCGTTCTAATCAGAACCACGTAAACACCAATTTACGCTCCTAAATCCATAATTAGAGTTCGGCTAGCTAACTTGTCATGTGATATCAAACAAAGAAGTTACAATAAGCAACATCTCGTGATGAGCGTAGTCTGCAAAGAAAGTGTGTGCATAATTGTCTTGAAAACAACAACCAATAGCTGCCGCGTGTCTAGGTTTGATATATGAGCGTATGTATAATTTGCCTTCTGTAATAATTATATTGATAGTTAGCAGCATACCTAGAATATTTTGACCTACCATCTTACCGAAGGGTTAGGTATTCGGTCAAACTTGCAGGAGTTGTTGAGACCCAGCGACTTTTATTTTTGCTCTTACAAAAAAAGTAATATTTTAGATTCTGAATCTGTGTGACCAGAGTTTTTGTGTCAGTTCCTGAGAACTGACACCTTCTAATACAGGTTTGACGATCATGTGACAATTCGAATCATATCGAATTGTCACGTGATCTGTAAAAATATCAATATCGATATCAATACTATTTGCAGCAACGAAATGGACCACAGCTGATGTACTTACTAGACTGTCTGTTTGACATGTTTGAATCAGGTGGTGTATGACGTGCAGTCCCTAAATTCAGTAAATTTTCATCGTCGACCGTGTAATTGAATGGGATTATTTTGAAATTTTAAAACGCTTGAAATATCACAAACAAATAGGCCTATGTTGATAAATAATATAAATACAAGCTAAAACCGTTGGGGTTCGATAATGAACCCCACAAAACTAACCGAGTATATGGAAAATGCCAT
The DNA here is from genome assembly GCF_039555335.1 of Amphiura filiformis. Classification (NCBI taxonomy): domain Eukaryota; kingdom Metazoa; phylum Echinodermata; class Ophiuroidea; order Amphilepidida; family Amphiuridae; genus Amphiura; species Amphiura filiformis. The sequence goes on along the minus strand of NC_092642.1, from coordinate 11,707,259 downwards.
ACGGCCGGGCGGTTTCACGAGTTGCCGGCTCGATCATGTCATCCGCCGCCTGGTTTGAATACAAGTATAGGGAGCATAGCCGCGCGCGTGCGCAGAATCTAGTCTCAATTCTAATGTAAATTGGGTCACAAACCAATTCGGTCCTCGGTCACGTATCGTCAATTCAGTCCCAAAACCGACGAACATTTGGTTGTTTTTTCCATTACTATCATATTGTGAAAAACCAAGTAGCTAAAGGCCTAACTTTTGAGATGGTTTGTATGTTTGAAGGTACAAAATTAACAATAAGGCGCCCGGTCACTTATACCGCCGCGTTCAGCAAGTAGCTAGCAAGTCATCATCACGATACCTGTAAACAAATTTGAAGAATAGAAGGCTGACGCTGTGCCAAAACACGTATGTAGGCCTAAGTGTATAATTATTTAATGATAAATGAACTACCACTAAATGTTCCTGTCAGTGCTGCAGTCCCGGGCTGCAGTGCAAAACTTCTCATGCAATTCCATCTTTAACATTACATTCAAATAATAATTACATTGTAAATTGGAACTGACACCAATTTTTTTCAGGAATATCTTGTTTGGCATGGGTTTGATATAAAATTGGATCGATTGAGCCTCTATTTATTGGTCGAGCTATGAGTTTAAAATATTGAACCTGACGTCTCGTCCAATATTTTCAAACTCATAGCGTACATAATAATGGACAAAAATTGACCAAACTTGACCCGAATTTTATTATGTACTACTCAAATTTATTATGTACTACTCAAAGAGCAATAATCAGGAAAGAAATAAACCATCCAGACAAATTGGCAAAACCATCTAGACCTTCAAAATATTGCTTTCTCTACCGTACTAACGCCTTTTGCCCCGACAGAGTTTACGGTTCTTTAGTCCGAAGGTTCGCTAGTCCGAACATGTGTTCATAGCATTCCCTAGTCCGAATTTTAAAAGAGGTTCTCTAGTCCGAAAAAAATTTAAAAGAGGTTCTTTATTCCGACGGTTCTTTATTTCGAAGGATCTATAGTTCGAATTTTAAAAAAGGTTCTCTAATCCGAATATTAAAAGAGGTTCTTTAATCCGAATTTTAAAAATGGTTCTCTAGTCCGAATATGAAAATAGGCTCTATAGTCCGAATTTTAAAAAGGGTTCTATAGTCCGAAATTGCAAAAGGGTTCTATAGTCCGAAACGGATACCGTGTTCTTTAGTCCGAATCAGTAAAAAGGCTCTATAGTCCGATTTTTTTTATAACATTAACATTTACTGCACCCTCTAGCTAGATAATAGTAGAGTTTATAGTAAACGGGATGACGCTACTTTTAGCACCCCTCATCAAAAACAAATCCTGCGTACGCGCCTGATATCCCCCAACTTACTGTAAACAAAGATCCTAAAAATACGATATTTGCTCCAAAACTGTTGACATATTTTTTACACCATCAGAAACGAAAAGAAAAATAATGAATGGAACGAAAATATAAAGAAACCTGAAGAAGTACAAAAAAATACACACACAAAAATAGAACAAAAGAAGGACACAATGAAGGAAAATAAATGAAAGAACAATGAAACAACTGAATAAAGACTAAAAGGAAGTCCAAATGAAAGAACAATGAATACAAAGATAATGAACAAAATAATGAACATTACAGAAAGAACAAGGAGAAGAAAGAAAGAATGTAATAAGGATAGAACGAAAGAAATTAGAATATAGAACAAACAAAAATGAGAAAGGGAATTTAAGAAAGAGTTAATGAAAAAAATATCGAACGAAATCAAGAATGAACAAATGAATGATGATTTGACAGTGAAACAAATGATGAAAATAAAATTCGGACTATAGAACCTCTTTACCAATTCGGACTAAAGAACACGGTGTCCGTTTCGGACTATAGAACCCTTTTGCAATTTCGGACTATAGAACCTTTTTTAAATTCGGACTATAGAGCCAAGTTCCATATTCGGACTATAGAACCCTTTTTAAAATTCGGACTATAGAGCCTATTTTCATATTCGGACTAAAGAACCGTTTTAAAATTCGGACTATAGAACCTTCGAAATAAAGAACCATCGGAATAAAGAACCTTCGTAATAAAGAACCGTCGGATTAAAGAACCTTCGGACTAAAGAACCGTCGGAATAAAGAACCGTCGGACTATAAAGCTTCCACCAATTGGACAATTGCAGTAACGAATTTTATTGAAAAAGAAAAAATTTCATTGCCCCTAAAGAAAAGAGGTAAAGCTTCACTTTCACCTTCCTATACTATTTTCCGCCGGCTAATGTTGATTTTTCTTGGGAACTCGCACTACTTTAAAGTTTTGTTTTGTTTTTGTTGTTTTTTACGGAATTTCAACGACTTCATTATGCTGGTGCCAATAATTTCAGGAATAGCCAATATTAAACCACTGTTTATTTTTAACCATTTTATCTTTGTTGTTAAAACAGATCTGTGTACACGATTATAACGGGATCCTTAAACAGTTGGAAGATGTACTTTATTGTCCAAACTACAATTGCCCGTCACTGGAAGTCGATCAAATTCTCTCAGAAAGTTCAGAAAGAATCGTCGCCAGGTAAGAAAGAATCTAAAGATTGAACATCAGCTCAGTCATCCATCTGAATCAGAAACTACTGAATTGTCCAACCCCATTCTTCCATATCTTTGGATGTAAAACGCATTGAAGCAGTCATTCGTCGTGAGCGGGGGAGGAAATCGTTGTCAAATCTATCACTAGGAACCACAACATGCTAATCTATCAGGGGCACAGTTCTTATACCCTAATACATTTGTACATTCATTGAATGACCTTTGAAGATTTGGGTACAAAAACTCATTCTCTGCAACTTGAGGTCAAAATTTGCACTATGATTATGTAATTGAGGTTATTGGCCATTGGGATGAGGCTATTGTGGTCCATAGTGTATCTTGATATCAGAAAGAGCTTCATTTCATCTGCACTGTACCAATACCAAAAATACTATTATTGACAAAAAAGACAAATATGTTATTGTGTAATTGTATATTCTTAGTGAATGAAAACAAAGTATTCTACAAACAATAAAACTAGTTAAGAGAATTTGGTATGCAGTTCTTTTGGTACAGCCTGATTTTTGTGCACCAAGTTACCAAGAGTTGTTCGACAGGCGTTATGAGGGGTATTCGTAAACTAGATTAATAGTTTTGTAGTTATAGAGCACACGAAGATTCTTAATTTCAAGATACCTTCAAAATGTCGAATTTTAGCATATTCCGAATCAAAACTATTTGTATCATGTTTTCCCTTATTTTCTTAAATCTGGTGTTTCACGTTATTGCGAGGTTGCAAGTAGTTCCTCTCTGGAATACTCCTGACAGCTTGATATGTTCTCTCACCAACGATAAAAAACAAATAATCGATGAAGTCACGTTCACTTTCAGTGGAGATCCATTCAACTCGTGCAGTTTGCAAATATCAGCATCAGACGGAACAGGTGCTTTGATACGTATTCCTCAAGGTATGCCCACTGATACGTTTATATACGTGGACAAGGATGGAGATCTGTTAAATTGTCAGAATAGATATGTTGTTGTTGCAGGAAATGAATCATGTTACATTGTATTTGCACACCCAAATCTCCTACTACATATGCAAGGTACTGGCAATTTCCGTATTAGTAATATACCAATAAACCAGTCCCTGCATTTGTGCTCAGAAGGAGATGGTGAACAAAATCAGGCTTTTTCCGGGGTATATGATACAAACAAATGTCCCGCAAAAGAATTTAATCATACTATTACCTGTTCCTCTTTCTTTCATTTTATTTGTTCGTTTGAGTTTCCAGCTAACTGTGATGCTTTTCTTGGGAATAGATACGTAGAATTTAGGTGTCACAACTCACAGTCCAGCCACACAGCTCTGATTATTTATCCTAATGATATCATGATATTAAACCTGTCAAAACAAAATATAGTGCAAGTGACTAGTAATGCCTTTATCGACCAGAAAGGGTTGACGAACCTTAATGAGTTGTACCTCCATGGAAATCAAATAATCTCATTGGATGGGGATTTGTTCAATGACACTAAGAAGCTGACTGTGCTCACACTACATGCAAACAATTTAACACTTTTACCGAAAGGGTTGTTTAAAGGATTGATTAACCTTGAAAACTTGCATCTCTATGAAAATCAAATAATCTCATTGGATGGGGATTTGTTCAATGACACTAAGAAGCTGACTGTGCTCACACTACATGCAAACAATTTAACACTTTTACCGAAAGGGTTGTTTAAAGGATTGATTAATCTGGAAGAGTTGCATCTCTATGAAAATCAAATTATATCATTCGATGTAGATTTGTTCAATAAGACAAGCAAGCTAACTACACTCGATCTGGATGAAAACCAGTTGACAATTTTACCAAAAAGTTTGTTCAAAGGGTTGTTTAGCCTATATTACTTGTACCTTGACGGAAATCAAATTAGTTCGTTAGATGGAGATTTGTTCAATGAGACAAGTAGGTTGCGCGATCTCAATCTGAATAGAAACAAGTTGACAATTTTACCAAAGGGTTTGTTGAAAGGGTTGATTAACCTTAATCAGTTGTCCCTTAGTGGAAATCAAATTATTTCATTAGATGGAGATTTGTTCAATGAGACAAGTGGGCTGAGTGTACTCGATCTGTTTGAAAACAAGTTGACAATTTTACCAAAGGGTTTGTTGAAAGGGTTGATTAACCTTAATCAGTTGTCCCTTAGTGGAAATCAAATTATTTCATTAGATGGAGATTTGTTCAATGAGACAAGTGGGTTGATTACACTCTCCCTGTTTGAAAACAAGTTGACCATTTTACCAAAAGGTTTGTTCAAAGGGTTGATTGACCTTAATCAGTTGTTCCTTGATGGAAATGAAATTATTTCATTAGATGGAGATTTGTTCAATGAGACAAGTGGGTTGATTACACTCTCCCTGTTTGAAAACAAGTTGACAGTTTTACCAAAGGGTTTGTTCCAAGGGTTGATTGACCTTATTCAGTTGTTCCTTAGTGGAAATCAAATTAGTTTATTAGATGGAGATTTGTTCAATGAGACAAGTAGGCTGAGTATACTCTATCTGACTGAAAGCAAGTTGACAATTTTCCCAAAAGGTTTGTTCAAAGGGTTGATTAACCTTAATCAGTTGTACCTTCATGGAAATCAAATTATTTCATTAGATGGAGATTTGTTCAATGAGACAAGTAGGTTGCGCGATCTCAATCTGAATAGAAACAAGTTGACAATTTTACCAAAGGGTTTGTTGAAAGGGTTGATTAACCTTAATCAGTTGTCCCTTAGTGGAAATCAAATTATTTCATTAGATGGAGATTTGTTCAATGAGACAAGTAGGCTGAGTGTACTTGATCTGGATGAAAACAAGTTGACCATTTTACCAAAGGGTTTGTTCAAAGGGTTGAATAACCTTTATTACTTGTTCCTTGATGGAAATCAAATTATTTCATTAGATGGAGATTTGTTCAATGAGACAAGTGGGCTGATTGCACTCTCCCTATTTGAAAACTTGTTGACAATTTTACCAAAAGGTTTGTTGAAAGGGTTGATTAACCTTAATCAGTTGTTCCTTAGTGGAAATCAAATTATTTCATTAGATGGAGATTTGTTCAATGAGACAAGTAGGCTGAGTATACTCTATCTGACTGAAACCAAGTTGACAATTTTCCCAAAAGGTTTGTTCAAAGGGTTGGTTAACCTTAATCAGTTGTACCTTAGTAGAAATCAAATTATTTCATTAGATGGGGAATTGTTCAATGAGACAAGTAGGCTGAATATACTCTTTCTGACTGAAACCAAGTTGACAATTTTACCAAAAGGTTTGTTCAAAGGGTTGATTGACCTTATTCAGTTGAACCTTGATGGAAATCAAATTATTTCATTAGATGGGGATTTGGTCAATGAGACAAGTGGGCTGAGTATACTCGATCTGACTGAAAACAAGTTGACAATTTTACCAAAAGGTTTGTTGAAGGGGTTAATTAACCTTAATCAGTTGTTCCTTAGTGGAAATCAAATTATTTCATTAGATGGGGAATTGTTCAATGAGACAAGTAGGCTGAGTATACTCTATCTGACTGAAACCAAGTTGACAATTTTACCAAAAGGTTTGTTCAAAGGGTTGATTAACCTTAATCAATTGTCCCTTAGTGGAAATCAAATTATTTCATTAGATGGAGATTTGTTCAATGAGACAAGTAGGTTGCGCGATCTGAATCTGAATAGAAACAAGTTGACAATTTTACCAAAAGGTTTGTTCAAAGGGTTGATTAACCTTAATCAGTTGTCCCTTGATGGAAATCAAATAATGTCATTAGATGGGGATTTGTTCAATGAGACAAGTGGGTTGATTACACTCTTCCTGTACAAAAACAAGTTGACAACTTTACCAAAAGGTTTGTTCAAAGCGTTGATTAACCTTAATCAGTTGTACCTCCATGGAAATCAGATTATTTCATTAGATGGGGATTTGTTCAATGAGACAAGTGGGTTGATTACACTCTTCCTGTCTGAAAACAAGTTGACAATTTTACCAAAAGGTTTGTTCAAAGGGTTGATTGACCTTATTCAGTTGAACCTTGATGGAAATCAAATTATTTCATTAGATGGGGATTTGTTCAATGAGACACACAGACTGAATGCACTCTCACTGTCTGAAAACAAGTTGACAATTTTACCAAAAGGTTTGGTTAAAGGGTTGATTAACCTTGAAACGTTGTCCCTTGATGGCAATGAAATTATTTCATTAGATGGAGATTTGTTCAACAAGACAAGTGAGCTGAGTGTACTCAATCTGACTGAAAACAAGTTGACAATTTTACCAAAAGGTTTGTTCAAAGGGTTGATTAACCTTGAAATGTTGTCCCTTGATGGAAATCAAATTATTTCATTAGATGGGGATTTGTTCAATGAGACAAGTAGGTTGATTAACCTCACACTGAAAGAAAACAATTTGACAATTTTACCAAAAGGTTTGCTCAAAGGATTGATTAACCTTGAAAGGTTAATCCTTGTTGGAAATCAAATTATTTCATTAGATGGAGATTTGTTCAATGAGACAAACAGACTAAATACACTCTCGCTGTCTGAAAACAACTTGACAATTTTACCAAAAGGTTTGTTCAAAGGGTTAATTAACCTTAATAAGTTGTCCCTTAGTAGAAATCAAATTAGTTCATTAGATCGAGATTTTTTCAATGAGACAAGTAGGCTGATTGGACTCTTACTGTTTGAAAACAAGTTGACAACTTTACCGAAAGGTTTGTTCAAAGGGTTGATTAACCTTAATCAATTGCACCTTCATGGAAATCAAATAATGTCATTAGATGGGGATTTGTTCAATGAGACAAGTGGGTTGATTACACTCTTCCTGTCTGAAAACAAGTTGACAATTTTACCTAAAGGTTTGTTCACAGGGTTAATTAACCTTAATCAATTGTACCTTCATGGAAATCAAATTGTTTCATTAGATGTAGATTTGTTCAATGAGACAAACAGACTGAATGCACTCTTGCTGTCTGAAAACAAGTTGACAAGTTTACCAAAAGGTTTGTTCAAAGGGTTGATTAACTTTAATCAGTCGTACCTTGGTGAAAATCAAATTATTTCATTAGATACAGATTTGCTCAACGAGACAAGTGTGCTGAGTGTCAATCTGACTGAAAACAAGTTAACAATTTTACCAAAAGAGTTGTTGAAAGGGCTGTTTAACCTTTATAAGTTTTTCGTTAGTGGAAATCAAATTATTTCATTAGATGAAGATTTGTTCAATGATACAAGTGGGCTGCGCGTACTCGATCTACGTGGAAACAGGTTGACAAGTTTACCAACAGGTTTGTTCAAAGGTTTGATTAACCTCGAACAGTTGACCCTTAGTGGAAATCCAATTATTTCATTAGATGCAGATTTGTTCAATGACACAAGTAAACTGATTCTATTGTCCATCAACCTGTCAAATATACCGAAAGGGTTGTTCTCCAGAATTAGTAACTTGCAATTACTATTCATCCAAATATATGGAATAGCATCATTAGATAATACATTTTTTGAGGATTTACTTCACTTAAAGGCGTTGTATTTAGGTTTGCCCAGACTGATGAGGGTAGGATATAAATCGTTTTGGAGGCTTGTTAATTTGGAAACGCTAACCCTGAGAAACAGCATCTATTTGACTGATTTACATTACAGAACATTTGAGGGATTGAGAAATATGCAAATTTTGTCTCTGTCTTTCAATCGGCTACATATGTTGGATTCCCGTATATTTCAAGACACATTGAACCTCACTTATCTAATATTGAATAATAACAGGTTAACCAACATTCCAAATATTACACATTTAAACAATCTTACCTACATTGACTTACGAGAAAACAGATTGACAATGGTAGATAACAATACATTTTTCGGTTTTCTAACGCAGACTGTAATTGTGGTAAGCCAATCAGAAATATGTGAATGTTATCTACCAAGTGATAATTGTAAAGCTGCAGAGGTGAGATCTCCATATTTGACATGCGATAGATTATTGTCTAGTAGGGTGCTGTTGGGTTTTATGTGGCTCATTGCTTTGAATGCCATAGGTGGCAATTTGTTTGTTTTATGCAGGAAAAAAACAAAAGAGGAAAAAGGTAAAATTCAAACATTTCTGCTTAGCAACCTGGCGATGTCTGATTTACTTATGGGAATCTATATGCTTATCATTGCGTCCGCTGATATCTACTTTGGTGAATATTTCCCTATGCAGGCTGAGTCCTGGAGAACCGGTGTCCTGTGCAGAATTGCTGGTGCAATGGCAATACTATCCAGTGAAGCTTCTGTTTTCTTTGTGACATTGATAAGCATTGACAGATTCATAAATATTCGATTTCCTTACTCTAGTCGCAAATTAAGACAAAAGTCATCAGCTAGAACAGTTGCATTTCTTTGGCTGATTTCGTTCGCATTAGGAGTCGTTCCCTCCATTTTCTCAGGAAAAAACTTTAAATTTTATGAGAACTCTCACGTATGCATCGGACTTCCTCTGGCGCAGATTGAAAGATTCGAAATCAAGAATGCATCATTTAAGGAAATTCAGTTGGGGGAGACGTATTTTGTTTACCGAATAGAAATCTTTGATAAATCTGTATCTCTTGGTAATGTTCCTGGTATGTATTATGCGGCAGCAATATTTCTGGGTCTTAATGGCATCTGCATTATTGTTATACTGGTGTGTTATGTAGAGATTGTGCGATCTGTTGCCAAGTCATCAAAACGAGTAGGACGTGATCTAGGTATGAAAGATCAGATCAAAATGACTGCCAAAGTCTCTGCCATAATTCTTACAGATTTCTTTTGTTGGGCTCCGATAATTGTGCTTGGAATATTGGTGCAAAGTGGGGTAATAAATTTACCCTCTTTAGTATTTGCATGGTCTGTTTCAGTTATTTTACCCGTAAATTCTGCTATCAACCCTTATTTGTACACCATTGCGGCACTTAGCAGCAAGTATTGCAAAAAGCGTAAAACTGAAAAAATTGAAAACAACCACCGAGAACTACCTCGACCATGGGATCAGAAACCTTTAAGACAAACACCTCCGGATGAAAATTTGCAAAAGACACAACCTGTATTCATAACCCAGATGCCGCTATACAGTCCTCGAAATATAGAGCCACAAACTGTATCTAGTGGTCAATTAAAACGGGAAAATCTTCGCAATCCTGAAAATGAATCTAAAGAAGCCGAGACAAATATGTAAAATAACAGTATGGCATTACTGTTATAGGCCACGATGTCACTTTAACATCTGCATTTTCCACCAACTTTAGACATATTCTTAAGGTTCAAATGTTAAAGTTGTTGAAAGTTGCAGCTCGATGCCTTAAATGGACTCGCAATCTACTTCATCTTTGTTGATATGGCAACCACCTTGACACTACCTTGCCAATTTTGTCGCTACTTTGTGAATTTTTCTTCAAGTTTGAGTAAAGTTTTATTTATTTATTTATTTATTTATTTATAGTAAGAAATTATAATGAAACCATCACTAGATACAGTGCTCAACTATAAAATATAGGAGCGAAATACGCGTATATTATTATACTAGTGAAATTAGCACATAGCAATACAAATCTGTTTCGTATAGATGGTTTGACCCATCCACACTCGTCAGTTGCAATGTGTAAAATGACTTTTATTTATTTATTTATTTATTTATTTATTTATTTATTTATTTATTTATTTATTTATTTATTTATTTATTTATTTATTTTTTTTTTTTTTTTTTTTTTTTATTTATTTATTTATTTATTTATTTTTTTTTATTTATTTATTTATTTAAAACATACATTTTGGGTTTTTACTACTTCATGTCTTATGCATCGAGTCTTCTGAAGAGTGTGGGCCTAACGGCCGAAACAGATCTGTCAAGACATGTAGTAGTACAAGTCCAAATTTTATGTTTGTATGTTTTTATGTTTTTATAAGCTCCCTTATGGTTGAGCACTTTACCATTTTTTGATGGTTTCACCTCTATTTGGATTTTATTTATTTATTTATTTATTTATTTATTTATTTATCTATTTATTTATTTATTTATTTATTTATTTATTTATTTATTTATTTATTTATTTATTTATTTATTTATTTATTACTATCTCCGATAGACAGACTGACTCTGGGATAGACTTTGGCTGTGTTGACACCATGGAATGTATATTTATTCACATTCCCAAGAGATGGTAGTCCACCGAAAGCATTTTAACTTGTCGTCTGACGATTTCCTTTTAGGCATTAAACTCAAAATAACGACTACCTATTCTGGAAGGTGTGTTCATAGAAGAACTCCTGGAAGTGGCAACCTTAATTAGCATGAGGCGCATTGATATGTAAATAGCGTATTGTTATTCAAATTTGCGCCCTGACTTATAGAGAGCGGTAGTCATGTTATGGCACGATCTGCTAGGCATGTCAAATTCCTGAGTGAATGTGTATAAAACCCCTTTCTGTATAGGTAATAAGCTAGTATATTTCGTGTACCAGTTGGTTATAACAAAAATATGAGTATCATATTAAATATATTAAGTGTATAAACTTTGAAATTTACGTGAATTGGAAGAGTAGATCTCCGAAATCTAGCTAAGTCGGATGGTGTGAAATTCTGCTGTGTGACCCCCTCTGCGTGGTAGAATTATATTCATAAAACATTGAATTTAATAGATATATCACGGCCCTGCAAGGTGTTTCAAAGTGTTCATAGTTCTGGTCGCTAGGGTTCAAATCCCCGCACAGGCATGGAATCCTACGTAATATGTATCATGTTCGCTTCCATCTAGCGATCAATAACCTGAATAACCATTGTGTAATTCAATTCAATGCACAAGCTCATACACATGTGGTTCTTTGATGTCAATCGCATACAATATAACCCGTGATCAATAATGAACGTTGGTCAAAAGACGAGCTTACTGAAGTGAAAAATTATGTACATGCAGATTCATCATTTATGCATATTGCTTTGAAAATCATAAAAAGCAACTGCTTGATCAACCCAAATGATTTTATTATCGTTATTTATGAACCAATTTTCAAAACCACAAAGTGTTTTACCTGACATTTGATCCAGAAATGTATGAATTTGATGAGAAATTGTGATGAAAAATACTATTTTACAAGTCAGATTCAGAAAGAGAAAATTTCATTACACACGTTAATTACATCACAATCCAAACATAGATGGTTACGTTCATGGAGAATGTTACAAACTGTTGTATCTTTTGCCATATTGTTTTTCTATAGGGAATAATGTTTTATCGTTAAAATCGGACATGAAAACCTATCAAAAACACAACAAAAACGTGCATCGCTATTTGTATGCATGAAACAAATTATAAGAATTGTACAGAAGTGACCTAACACTTATGAAGGCTGTATCTTGAGAAAGCGCATGGTCTGATGCTAGAATCTTGGCAAGGACACTCTCGTGAAATAAAGAAAAATATATGTGATTGATTTTGTGTGACTTTTGAGCGTTAAATGTTTCAAAATTTTAAAATGAACAAAATGCGAGTAACTATGATGTCATCAACATGACAATAATATTCATGATAAATAATTATTGCTCCCTAAAAAAGAAATGGTTAACAAATGGTTTGAATACATCGCACGAACTTATAGTAACTGTATCTAGAAATTTGTGCAAGTTACTTGTCAATTTTCGCCAGAAACGAGCTATTTCTACGGTTACTGCCCAGCTCATTAGCGCGATATGGGATATTCTTTACCTCGAGTTTACTGCCCTCTGTTGACGACAGGGCTTCGAACTCTTATCAAGGCGATCTAAGAAGTGCAGGGCCGTGATACGTAAGTCAAATAACTAAGCCACTTGAGCGCATATGCCTTCCTCACAGTTGAGTTTGGGGCCCTCCAAATTTTGGCCTGGCCCAGGGCCCCAATAAAGGCAAATCCGGCCCCAGTGCATAGGCGTATATCCGGGGTGTGGGAATGGGGGACAAATCCCCCCTTTTGCACCATGTTTTAACAGTTTAGTTTCAAAATGGCAACTTATTTTGTCGCCAAAAGGTCCTGGATTTAATTTTTCCACCCCCCCACCCCCATGTCAAAATTTACGAGTACCAACGCATTGGCTTTCTATTCCTTAAGGTCAGATTATGATATTAAAACTGATTATGGACCTTAATCTGGGATTTTGCTTGCTTCTTGACTATCAAGCAAAAACAGAAAAGGAAATAGGCCTATTCCTTTTTCTTTAGTACCGTTTTCACACTCACAAATCTGATAAACCCTCGATTTGGGTAAAGAATAGTGTGAAATTGCAAATTTTCGCGCGCTTCGTGCCAAATTTACCAAATATGGGCCTGCATCAACTTTTACTTCAAGTAGTATGAAATGGAATGAATGTTCGCGCACTACGCGCACGTATCTCGTAACATCACTACCAAATGTTGTCCTTGCCCTCCTCCCGACAAAAATTCAGGCACGCTACTGATTTCAACTCTTTACTTACTGGGCCCCAGGATATTTTGCTGACAGGGCCCTTTTCCTTAAATCCGCCTCTGCTGCTCGGCCGGCAATTCCGTGAGCATATAACACTTAGGGTGATTGCGTCATCGCAGACCCTGGGATTCACGCATGCGCTTAATTTTTCATCGTGGTTTTTTGTGGTATTTTTGGTTAACATGCTCTTATTGCTATTGTACTTTGTAATTTAAGATACACCTTCAAATGTAGTTTAAGTGGTAGTATTTATTAAGGTATTTTGTAAGCGCTCTGAGCCTTATGGAAATGGCGCAAATGCTCTTTGTATTGTATTGTATTGTATTGTATTGTATTGTATTGTATTGTATTGTATTGCATTGTATTGTATTGTCGTCGTCATTATTCGTCGACAGAATTCGTCGAATCGACGGTATTTCGGAATTTTCACCCTCAACATAATCTTTTTCTTATTGCCCTAAAATAATAGGACCCTGAAGCACTAAACAACCCTAGGCTTTATTCTAAGGTATTGATTGACATACATAATGACATTCTTACCCAAAATGTCAATTTTTCCTTCCATGTCGATAATTTCCTTCACAGTTTTATCAATAGTTTCTTGCTTGGTAACATCTAATTCCCGACAGCTATTTTTCAGGGACAGACAACACAATATAAAAGCAAACAACGAAAACTACATGCTGTAGTTTAAAAACAAATTAAAGTCAAAACCTGAAGGCAAGTTCAAATATAACTCAGTAGCAAACAAGACAGCAAGCTCAGAGCAAAATAAGCTGTGTCTTAACTCAATGAAAGCAAGTTTACTACAGAGAGAAACTGAGGAAGCACTGACGCAACACCACATTACAATTGGATATTGTCCTAATTGACAGGATGTAAATGTAAAGAGGGGTCAGGGGTCGCAATCAATAGAAGAGGAAGAGAATGAATGGAGAGGATTAGTGGCCAAATGTCACTAAAACTTTATAGCCTACATGTAGATATAATTAGAAAAGTAATGCATATTAAAAAACAATTTTTGTAGACCTAAAAAATACATATTTTAAGAAAAGTGAAAAATAAGCTGGATAAAACACAAGTCAAGGAAGGTCTCGAATATTAAAGTGTAGTATGCATACTGAAAAGAATGGGGGTGTAGAAAAACAGAGAGAAAGTAAGAATGCAAGAAGAACATGGTCCATGGAGGATAAAGATTAATTTCAGTGGATGTGGAAAGGCCTGCGGATGAAAGTGGTAAAGCCAAAAATCACTAAAACCAAAGCACAGTAAAAAAACCGTAACGGTTACAAATTGACATGAAATATGCGGCCGAAATAGGTAGTGATACATGGTCTAATAAAAGCTGGCAAATATCAATCAAGGAGGCCTACAGTAAAAAAAAACCAGGTAGGGCCTCCATGAAGGTCCAATAGTAAATACTAACAACATCCACAGGCCTAAGGGTCTGTGCAATAATTATGTGTACCCCAGTGTGGTGAATTCTCAAAGTGTTTTGCCAAAATCGCTTCCCCCCCTTGGCCGTGCCAACAAAATCTCCCCCTTTTTTTTACTTTGCCCCCTTTTTTTTTGACGTGCCAAAAAATCTTAGCCCCCCCCCCTACACACTACGATTTTAGATTAAAATCTTATCATATAATATATTGCAAAACACACGCGCGCGGCGTCACCATTGGAGATGATTGTGAGCACCATCCCCTCTTACAAAAATATCGGGCTGCATTCCCAAGGTTAACACTATCACCAGAATCTGATGGGGTTGAATCACACTTCAATCCATAATGTTTAAGGTTGAGTGTACTTATAGTGAAACATCTAAAGTTCAAATTTGTTTATTGTTATGTGTATAACCGAAAGAACAATAAACTGAAATTAACTCATTGTGGTGAAAAGGTTATGTGAATATTATTTAGCAACAGAAAATGCACACACTAAAAGGAAGTCTCCGGCAATCACAACATTATGCCTTATATGTTACAAAAATGATTATCAAGCACGAATCACATGGTTTAATTTTAAACAAACTCATATTAACCATTAAAACGAATAAAAACATCCGTCTCTCAACACGCGATATTTAAAATTCCCGGGCGCCGAAATTGTCTGGTGCAATGACGTCCCAGTAATACAATGAAGGCTTACCTGCGCATTTTTCCTGGTCTGCAGACGTCGATTAGAAGTTGATTTCTGAGGGTGCACGGTAGCCTCTTCATCCAACTTAACTAAGAGAGAGACGGGTCTCTAGATCGATTCCACGACTATTCATACCAAGTATCACCTGTACTGTTTTATTGTATTATCATGCGAAATGCTCCGTGTTACCTTATGGACTTTTATTTGAATGAGGAATGTTACGTCACAATTCTGTGATATTAGAGAGATTGCGATTTCCAAACGTAGGTATCGGACGTACGTCGATCTATTCAAAACCACTCTCCTGTATCGAAGCGAGGTTACGTATTTAGCCAGTTTTGAAAATTTTCCACGTGCGAAATGAACGTAGATACATCGTTGACAATGCACAAAATTTGTCCATTTCACAATATGTTAAAGACATTCCTGGTATGTTACTTTTTGCCGATTTGGAGAAAGCTTTTGATTCTGTTGAATGGAGTTTTCTTATGGCAACCTTAAAAAATTTAATTTTGGTCCAAACCTGCTTTCATGGGTAAAATGTTTTTATTCAAATATTAAAAGTTGTGTAATAAATAAGGGGTTTTCTACTGGTTGGTTTGATCTGACACGAGGTGTTCGTCAAGGATGCCCGATTGCCCGTTATCAACAGCATTATTCGTGTGTGTGATAGAAATGTTGGCTTTAATAACTTTGAAGTGTAAGGATATTAATGGCATAGAACTCCCAAGTGGGGTGCAACCTTTTTTTCTATCCGATTCAAAATCTGTGGAGAATCTTGTAAGAGAAATAGATAAGTTTGGAAGGTTGTCTGGTTTGAAGATAAATTTGGAGAAAACAGAATTGATGAAGATAGGAAGTCTTAGAATCTGTAATTATGTTTATGGTATTAAACCAACTAAGGAACCTGTGAAAATATTGGGCTTATTTGTTGGTTTAATATGATAGTAAAAAATGTAATGAGTATAATATTCAACCAAGACTCACAAAATTAAAGGACAAATTAGATATTTGGAGACAAAGAGATCTAACACTTAGAGGAAAGGTCTTAGGAGTAAAAAATATTGGTATTTCACAAATGACTTAATTAATGTCCACAGATTATGTGAGTGGAAATGTGTTATCTGATGTTCAAAAGATAGTGTATAACTTCTTATGGAGTGGAAAACCAGAAAAAAATCAAACGTTCTGTTTTAATTGCACCAAAAGAAAGCGGAGGAATAGAGATGGTAAATATATTCAGTACAGACAAAGCATTAAAGATAATGTGGCTAAAAAGATTTTTGAGTGAAGGTTATGCACCGTGGAAAGATGTCCCAAATTATTTCTTTAATAGAATTGGAGGTCTGGAGTTCCAGTTACAATGTAATGTTGATGATTCTGTTTTTCCTGCAAACTTCCCCCAGTTTTACAAAGAAGTCATTTTAAGCTGGCAAAGTTTTAAACAATGTAATAACAAAGAAACAATCAATTTGGAAGATGTATTGCATATGCCACTAAGTTATAACAAGTTGTTTTCAAAAGATGTAAACAAGTCTCTTAAGGGATCTAAAATGAGCGTTTATTGCGTTTCGACAGTATTTTTGTGGGACATGAGAGCACCTCAGACCTATCAGATTGCATTCTGAATACGAAGCATGTCTTTCTGATATCAAATAATTTTCATTTTTGACAATCACAATGTAATACAAATTTTATGACAAATTATCAAAATTTGATATTTCTCATCAATTTTTAATGATTTACCATAAAATGTGTATTAAATTGCGAATTTCAAAAATCAAAATTATTTGATATCAGAATGACATTCTTCGTATTCAGAATGCAATTCGATATGTCTGATGTGCTCTAATGTCCCACAATAAATACTGTCCAAACGTTCACACCCCAGCCCTAATAGAGCTCGAACAAGACTAATAAAGATTAAAGATATATTAGATGATAAAGGTTCATTTTATTCATACGAAAAGCTTTGTGAAAAACATGGACGATGTATTGATTTTGTAACATATTACGGTGTTATAAATAGTTTACCAAGGGAATGGAAATTAGAAATAAAGAAACTTTCTGAAACAGATATGGGAAAACTTAAAAGTATTGAAGAAAACATTTCGTTAGAAGTAAAGAAGTTAACAACTCGTGATGTATCTAAACAATTTAATATGTCATAATCAACAAAACCAGTAAATCAGAATTATTATGATCGTTTGTTTGATCATTTGGGTAATCTAAATTGGGAATACATTTGGACATTACCTTATCAAATTACCACTGAAGAAAGAATGAGATTTTTTCAATATAAAATCCTTCATCGAATTATTCCAAGCAATAGTTATTTAAAGCTTATTAATCTGAAAGAGAACGAAAATTGTCATTTATGTGAAAATAAAGAAACAATTGATCACATGTTCTGGGAATGCCATCAAATAAACTCTTTTTGGAAGGAGATAGAGACATGGTTAAATGGAAAGATACAGACTCGAATACATCTATGTTACAAAGATATAATTTTGAGACTGGAAGGACATTCAAGGTTCAAAGTGCTTAACTATATTATTCTGAGTGCTAAGTATTATTTATTTAGGAACAGGTTTTCAAATGAGAAACCATATATGTGATAATTATATTATTATCAATAGATGAATCCAATTTCACGCATTCCTACACCTCAATGGCTGCCAAAGTTGGGTCCCCATCAGCTCCATCTCACCTAAAATGTGAAATGATTCGGCCTTGGAGGGTATTTTAAACTGCATTCTATCACCTGTGTTACACGTAGACAAAAGAATAATGACAGTGTACAACACAAAAGAATCTAACATCGAATTTTAAGCGGCTTTAATCCACCCAATTGGGCAGTCACTACACCAGTTTGGTGCATGCGGGGACCCGTCATGGCCGTCCAAATCCTGACCATGACTTGGCTCGTTGGATTCGTCTATACCAATTTACTGCTTTAACCAAGCATTCATGATCGCGTTGCCCGTCGGGTCAACAAACGTTTCCCTTGCCAATCTCTTTACTTGTTGAGAAGTCTGATACCAAAAATCAGGTTTGGGTGAGAGGATAACATCTTGCAACTGTTTCGCCAAATCTTTAGGTTCCAGCACCTCATTCCCTAAGAAGATATCCGGATCGGAGGTCATCATATTCGTGATAATCTTTCGCTCTTCTTCTCCTGGGATTATACTGGCTGCTGCAGCAACACCAGCAGTAGCGTTGTCACCAAACTGTTTAGCCTTATTAGTCGCTACATACCCTGGCTGGAATACAGAAATCCTGTAAATTAAGAGATCCAAATAAGTTTGTGGTTTATTGTGAAAACATGATCCCACAGCGAAAGAACATATATATACTTCAACATCTTGGCTCCTAACAAAAGACACACGTGGTGAATATTTTGTTCGGCCCGTGAGCAGACATCGTGAGGGAGATGCGGCACAGTGTCGACACCCAGTGTTATAAATATAAACTTAATACTCCGTTGGTGAGCGACGGGCGATTGGTATATTTCACCGAACGCAAGAAAAGGAGGCCTATCTGATTGGTATATTTCACCGAGCAAGAAAAGGAGGCCTATCCGATTGGTATATTTCACCGAACGCAAGAAAAGGAGGCCTATCTGATTGGCTCAAAATCGATCGCTTGATCGCTCCATGGTGTAGTACAAACTCAAAATGGAGACATGTATTCAATTCGATTGAAATCGATTTTCTATTATTGACGCAGATAAAGAAAGTCGATAATGTACATTGTATTATAGATATAGCACCTGGATCCCACGGGTTCCTTTATATAATTCGTTTCTCAAACAGTTGAATATATCACAATTTTAACTTTGGATTTCAAAATCGTTACATATAAAATGCAGTAAAACATATCCACAGCAAAATATCGGTCCCCGCTAATTAGTGTATTTAATTTCCAGTTAGTGTATTAAAAATAAAACCTTGGATTTACCTGAAAACAAATCAAATTTTCTTGTAATAGAAATACCATATGGGATACTGATCATATACTATATCATACTGAAAACATAGAATAGAAACTGTGTGGCAGGCTCTGTGGAATCTCATATAGTCTGTAAATGATATGCTTAGCCTGAGTCGCTCGGCCTATCTCGAACAAAATCGCCATGCGTAGCTGTTTAAAAACGAGAGGATTCATCGTACTATCACGGCAATTTTTGACACGAAGATATAGGGACGATGACGCTGTGTGCGGATTAGATTGGTTGGAAAGATTCGAAATACGAAGGTCATTCAAAAAGGTACTACCTCCATCATCGATCACATCTCTATTATCTCACAAGCCAGGATATTTTTACCTTTTAATCTTGGCTACAGAATAAAAGTTATTTGATGATAATGTTATGTTTGGTTAAAGATATGTTGGATTATAGCGAATACAGATTTGGTGCATCGGAAACGGTTATCAACTAAAGCCAAAATTAGGCATCATATTGTAGCTTTGGATAATGTCCATAAAATGTTTTCAAGAAGTGGTTGTCCAACTGCTTACTCAGGATAGATATTTTGGTTCTAGTTGAGCTTCCTGACATGCCTTGGAAATGAAACATGGTTTTATATGAGAAGAAAACATCGAATGGTTCAACAGACACACAAATGTTAGTTGTGTGTCTTGCAAATTTGCTAGATTTCTGCTAGAGCACCACGTTTAAGGATAATTCGTAATTACGTCCTATTTTAAGCAATGGGTGTATCTTCGTCAAAAATAACTTAGAAACTAACATAGGTGAAGGATTAGAACGCGTGCATCGAATATCAAATGGCCCAAAGACAGAGGGTTTTGTACCTATAATTGTTCAATTCTCGCGCTTTAAAGATAAACAACGCGTTCTAGGTGCAGCAAAAAAGCTGAAAGACACCAATTATTACATCCGTGAAGATTACTCGGCAGGCACAAGACAAATAAGAAGACGCCTATTGGACAAGAAAAAGGAACTTCAACTTGACAAGGATCCAGCTATCAAAAGATCGGACTTACGGTATCGTAAATTAGTACCGGTAAAGATAACAGTAAGAAGACCTACATTGTCAATGATGCAACAAATGAAATTGAAAGTAAATAGGGATACGGCCGGTCCCACCGCAAACAAAATGAGATAAATGAACATTTAACATTTTTGAACACTTTTATTTCGTTTATGGTATGGAATATAAATGGTTTGTCAGAGTCTTTCTAGACTTAGATGTTCAAATCACATGTTGAAGGTCGAAATGGGTAGAAGGGAAAATATTGATTATTACGATCGTATTTGCTCACTTTGTAACACCGCAAGCATTGAAAATGAGTATCATTTTATTATGTCATGTCCGTTTTTTGTAGATATAAGATCTGAAATGTTACCATCATGGTCTATAAATGCACCAAATGAAGCCAAATTTATTTCACTAATGAGCACCGAAAATTATCATGATTTACAATGTTTATCTAAATATGTTTTTTATGCAATTTTTTGTTATCAAAATCGGAGGAAATGTCTGTTTTTAACCATAATTATAAAGCCCAAATACACTTTAAACGACATTTTAGGGTTACCTACGTGACTAATAACAAAATTATACTTGTAGTTGCAAAGATTAAAGCACCACAGCCAAATTTGATCGATCTCAGGATCGACCGTCGATGATACAACGATGTTTGTTATTCAACTAATTTTTCAGTCTAAAAGAGTAAATTTGTATTGGTCAATGTCTAACATGCAAATATTAAATGTTATCACAACTATAGCCCATTAACTGATATTTCGTGAATACTAAGGCTCTATTACGTAACATGATTGTACTTACCAGATGTTAAATTTCCTCAGTGGTGGAGCAATAGACTCACTGAAACCCTCCAGGGCAAACTTGGTGGCAGTGTATTCTACAAGTAGAGGAGTACCTAAAATTGGAAAATCAAGTCTTCAATTTAAATCTTAAAATGAAGGAGAAAACTGGGTGTATAGGCCAATATGGACTTGGGATCAGAAATGAACGTGGAGACAGACTGGAGGAATTTTGTGAAGCTAATAACCTAGTCATTGGGAACGCGCTATTTCAGCATCATCCACGGAGACTGTGGACTTGGATGAGCCCAGGAGATAGAACAAGCCAGGCGCTGACTGTGGTAGTGACCATCAGCTACTTGTAGCAAAAGTAAAACTAAAACTGAGAGCTAAGAGAGGCAATGCACCACCTACCAGGTATGATGTTGACAACATTCCCACTCAATATTCAGTAGATGTGAAGAACAGGTTTGACGAGTTACTGAAAGTTAATGAAGAGGAGCAGACCCAAATGAATTGTGGGAAGACATGAAAGAAGCAGTCCAGAGCACAGCAAAGAAGTACATCCCTAGAAAGATGAAACGGAAACAGCCGTGGATCTCTCAGCAGACCTTAAACCTAGCTGATGACAGGAAGAGAGCAAAGGCAGATGGAGGAAAGGAAGAATGGGCACGCTTAAACAAAGAGGTCTCCAAAAGTGTTAAGGAGGACAAAAGAAACTAGAAGGCTATATATTTGTACACAAATACGGCTATACCCGCATGTTATCGGTGTACCCAAACTTACAGTCCTTATTTGCTGAGGACTTAAAATAAAGAAATTTTAAAAAGTCGTCGAATTGGGCAGAAAAGGTGTAAAAAGTGAAAGTCCAAGTCACAAGCGTTAATTGAATGTAGGTTGCACTGTCGTAGCACTTAAGATAAAGAAATTGTAAAAAGTCCCCTCCCAGGGGAGTCGTCTCTCTTACTCTCCATAGGTTGCTGTTGTCAGTCTCTCTTACTCACAGTGAGGCTATGCAATATGATTAGGGGCAAACTATTCCAGAGGGAGTATGTAAATTAAATGGAACAGTCATTTCAGAGGGAGTATGTAAATTAAACGGAACAGCCTTTTTGTGGCCATTTCAGAGGGAGTATGTAAATTAAATGGAACAGCCAATGGGTATGTAATTTAACTGGAACAGCCCATGGAAGTAAGAGACATGGAAGCTGGTCGATCCAACACCTATTGAATTATTTACGTAACATTCTATAGAGGGTACGTATCAAGCTATTGTGATAACAATGTAGTCAGCGTGTATTTGATGTGGATCAGACTTGCCGCCTTTATTGCCAGTTCGTTTATTTACAGGTTTATTGTTTTGAGCAAAAATCGTGTTTTTCTTGATTATGTTTCAAGTATGTTGTTTTTATTCGGAAAAAAGGGACAGGGATGTTAGATTTGTAATCCATAATTACAGAAATCCATTCAAAATATCGATTTCTACCCTATACTTACAGATTTTCTTAAACTTCAAAATATTGGAAATCATGCATTTACGTCTAAACCGCTAATTAGCGGTAATAATTGATATGCGCACTTGGCACATGCTTTACATTATAAAATGAATCCCGCATCTATCTGTGTGCCCGGGGCTGCCCGAAATTGCTGTTGACCAGAATGTTCCAGAGTCGGGTATTATTTTTACATTCTGCGTAAAATAAATTGTATTTCATTTCATTTTCTGTTTTAAAATTGCTATCTGAAAGTCTAGCATATATATACATTTAATCGGTAGGTTTTCACATAATTACATACTTTTAATAAAATTGTATGAATTAAACTGATAGCATTCTGACCATTACGTAGGGATTTTATAAAATCTGTTTGTGTTCATAAAACTAGTCATGCACTGCGGTAATATAAGCCCAGGACTTAGTACACGACCTCGTACTGCTATTGATTTTTAAGCGGGAACTTTGATTTTAGACATGGTACACTTTGACCATGCGATGACTCAATTGTTCCACTTTCAACTGTACTGCTTTTGTTCAGTATCGCGGCAAGTATGATACTCACTTTGATGTAGTATTTGACCAGCTTCCATGTGTATTACTTCCATGAACAGCCTTAACGCTTCACGCTGGTATTTCCAATTATGATATAATACGATCTGTCTGTTTAGTCCTACGTGTGTGGGGTGGATGGGTGTGTGAGTGTTAGTAACAATATAATTCTCAGGTGCTATCTGTGTACAAATTCTGAGCCCGGAAGCTGCTTTCTTTGATGAGAAACGGCCCGCTCTTTGTTTTAACATTTGGGGCCCTGGGGCCCAATATATATGACTTATGGGGCTCATGTACATATGTTGAAGTATGATTCTCAAGTGCTATCAGAAGACTCAAGCTGGGCATTGTAGCTGCTTTATTTACTGAGTAACGGCCGGCCCTATGTTTTAGCGTTTGGGGCCCTGGGGCCCATATTATGTGATATATGGGGGTTATATATACATATGACAATATAATACTAAAGACCTATCTGTGTACCAAATCTGAACCCTGTAGCTACTTTATTTGCTGAGAAACGGCCGGCCCTTTGCTTTAACATTTGGGCCCCTGGGGCCCCCAGCCTTGTACATCTGGGGCCAAAATGGGCAAAAGGCACATCTACAACTTATGGCCCATACATATGCCACATATGAGCCCTAGTGATCTTGTACTTTTAGAGCTAGGCTTGTCAATCTGTTGCACCATATTTTAACATTTGGGGCCCCTGGGGCCCATAATATATAACATATGGGGCTCTTGTATATTTGTAAATATAGAGTACCCCTAGGGCTATCAGTGTACCAACTCAGGGTCATGAGGCTGCTTCATTTGATGAGAAATGGCATGCTTTGTATTTTCACATTTGGGCCCCTGGGGCCCATGACCTTTGACCTCTGGGGCCAAGATGGGCAAAAGGCACTTCTACGGGGTAGGGCCCATAAGTGTACCACATATGGGCCCTGGGGCCCTTGTAGTTTTAGCGCTAGCCTTGACAGAATGATGTGTTTGATGGAGGAGAAGGAGGACTAGAAGGCTATATATTTGTACACAAATACGGCTATACCCGCATGTTATCGGTGTACCCAAACTTACAGTCCTTATTTGCTGAGGACTTAAAATAAAGAAATTGTAAAAAGTCGCCCAATTGGGCAGAAAATGTGTAAACAGTGAAAGTCCAAGTCACAAGCTTTAATTGAATGTAGGTTGCACTGTCGTAGCACTTAAAATAAAGAAATTGTAAAAAGTCCCTCCCAGGGGAGGCGTCTCTCTTACTCTCCATAGGTTGCTGTTGTCAGTCTCTCTTATTCACAGTGAGGCTATGCAATATGATTAGGGAAAACTATTCCAGAGGGAGTATGTAAATTAAATGGAACAGCCATTCCAGAGGGAGTATGTAAATTAAACGGAACAGCCTATTTTGGGGCCATTTCAGAGGGAGTATGTAAATTAAATGGAACAGCCAATGGATATGTAATTTAACTGGAACAGCCTTAACGCTTCACGCTGGTATTTCCAATTATTATATTATAATACGGATCTGTCTGTTTAGTCCTATGTGTGTGGGGTGTGGGTGTTAGTAATTCTCAGGTGCTATCTGTGTACAGATTCTGAGCCCGGAAGCTACTTTATTTGATGAGAAACGGCCGGCCCTTTGTTTTAACATTTGGGGCCCTAGGGCCCATTATATTTGAGTTATGAGGTCCATGTACATATGTTGAAGTATAATTCTCTAGTGCTATCAAGCGACTCAAGCTGGGCACTGTAGCTGCTTTATTTACTGAGTAATGGCCGGCCCTATGTTTTAGCGCTTGGGGCCCTGGGGCCCATATTATGTGATATATGGGGCTCATATGTACATATAACAATGTAATTTTCAGGTGCAATCTGTGTACAAACTCTGAGCCCTAAAGCTGCTTTATATGATGAGAAACGGCTGGCCCTTTGTTTTAACATTTGGGGCCCTGGGGCCCATTGTATTTGACTTATGAGGCTCATGTACATATGTTGAAGTATAATTCTATAGTTCTATCAGTAGGCTAAAGCTGGGCATTGTAGCTTCTTTATTTACTGAGTAACGGCCGGCCCTATGTTTTAGGGTTTGGGGCCCTGAGGCCCATATTGTGTTACACATGGGGCTCATATATACATATAACAATATAATGCTAAAGACCGTTTAGTGTATCAAATATGAACCCTGTAGCTGCTTTATTTACAGAGTAACGGCCGGCCCTATGTTTTAGCGTTTGGGGCCCTGGGGCCCATATTATGTGACACATGGGGCTCATATATACATATAGTAGTATAATGCTTAAGACCTATTAGTGTACCAAATCTGAACCCTGTAACTATTTTATTTGCTGAGAAATGGCTGGCCCTTTGTTTTAACATTTGGGCCTCTGGGGCCCCTAGCCTTTAACATCTGGGCCCAAAATGGGCAAAAGGCACATTGAAAACTTAGGGCTCATACATGTACCACATATGAGCCCTAGTGCCCTTATAGTTTTAGAGCTAGCCTTGTCAATCTGTTGCCCCTTATTTTAACATTTGGGGCCCTGGGGCCCATAATATATGACATATGGGGCTCATGTAAACTTGTATATATAGAGTACCCCTGGGGCTATTAGTGTACCAACTCAGGGCCCTGAGGCTGCTTCATCTGATGAGAAACGGCATGGTTTGTGTTTTTTACATTTGGGCCCCTGGGGCCCGTGACCTTTGACCTCTGGGGCCGAGATGGGCAAAAGGCACATCTGCGGGGTAGGGCCCATAAGTGTAAGCACATATGGGCCCTGGGGCCCTTGTAGTTTTAGCGCTAGCCTTGACAGAATGATGTGTTTGATAGAAGAAGGAGGAGAAGGAGAACTAGAAGGCTATATATTTGTACACAAATACGGCTATACCCGCATGTTATCGGTGTACCCAAACTTACAGTCCTTATTTGCTGAGGACTTAAAATAAAGAAATTGTAAAAAGTCGCCCAATTGGGCAGAAAATGTGTAAAAAGTGAAACTCCAAGTCACAAGCTTTAATTGAATGTGGGTTGCACTGTCGTAGCACTTAAAAAAAAGAAATTGTAAAAAGTCCCCTCCCAAGGGAGTCGTCTCTCTTACTCTCCATAGGTTGCTGTTGTCAGTCTCTCTTACTCACAGTGAGGTTATGCAATATGAATAGGGGGAAACTATTCCAGAGGGAGCATGTAAATTAAATGGAACAGCCATTTCAGAGGGAGTATGTAAATCAAACGGAACAGCCATTTCAGAGGGAGTATGTAAATTAAACGGAACAGCCATTTCAGAGGGAGTATGTAAATTAAATGGAACAGCCAATGGGTATGTAATTTAACTGGAACAGCCTTAACGCTTCACGCTGGTATTTCCAATTATGATATAATACGATCTGTCTGTTTAGTCCTACGTGTGTGGGGTGGATGGGTGTGTGGGTATTAGTAACAATATAATTCTCAGGTGCTATCTGTGTACAAATTTTGAGCCCGGAAGCTGCTTTCTTTGATGAGAAACGGCCCGCCCTTTGTTTTAACATTTGGGGCCCTGGGGCCCATAATATTTGACTTATGAGGCCCATGTACATTATTATGTTGAAGTATAATTCTCTAGTGCTATCAGTAGACTCAAGCTGGCCACTGTAGCTACTTTATTTACTGAGTAACGGCCGGCCTTATGTTTTAGCGTTTGGGGCCCTGGGCCAATATTATGTGATATATGGGGCTCATATGTACAAATAACAATGTAATTCTCAGGTGCAATCTGTGTACAAACTGTGAGCCATGAAGCTACTTTATATGATGAGAAACTGCCGGCCCTTTGTTCTAACATTTGGGGCCCTGGGGCCCAATAAATATTACTTATGGGGCTCATATATATATGTTGAAGTATGATTCTCAAGTGCTATCAGTAGACTCAAGCTGGGCATTGTAGCTGCTTTATTTACTGAGTAACGGCCGCCCTATGTTTTAGCGTTTGGGGCCCAGGGGCCCATATTATGTGACATATGGGGGTTATATATACATATAACAATATAATACTAAAGACCTATCTGTGTACCAAATCTGAACCCTGTAGCTACTTTATTTGCTGAGAAACGGCCGGCCCTTTGTTTTAACATTTGTTCCTGGGGCCCCAGCCTTGTACATCTGGGGCCAAAATGGGCAAAAGGCACATCTACAACTTAGGGCTCATACATATGTCACATATGAGCCCTAGTGCTCTTGTACTTTTAGAGCTAGCCTTGTCAATCGGTTGCACAATATTTTAACATTTGGGCCCCCTGGGGCCCAAATTATATAACACATGGGGCTCTTGTATATTTGTAAATATAGAGTACCCCTAGGGCTATCAATGTACCAACTCAGGGACCTGAGGCTGCTTTAATTGATGAAAAACGGCGTGCTTTGTATTTTTACATTTGGGCCCCTGGGGCCCGTGACCTTTGACCTCTCGGGCCAAGATGGGCAAAAGGCACTTCTACAGGGTAGGGCCCATAAGTGTACCACATATGGGCCCCAGGGCCTTTGTAGTTTTAGCGCTAGCCTTGACAGAATGACGTGTTTGATAGGAGAAGGAGGAGATGAAGAAGAAACCACAGGATGGGAAGATACCCGTCCATGCTTCGCATGCGGGTATAAATATACCCTTCGCATGCGGGTATAAATGTAAGAAGAGACAGATTTATATAAATAAAATGTACCTTTTCAATGATTCTACCCATTTACTCATCTAGCGGGGACCCGCGCGAAGCGCGGGTATCCCGCTAGTTATATTAATAATTATAATACGGATATCTGTTTAGTCCTACGTGTGTAGGGTGGGGAGGGGGGTATGTGGGTGTTAATAACAATATAATTCTCAGGTGCTACTGTGTACAAATTCTGAGCCCGGAAGCTGCTTTATTTGATGAGAAGCGGCCGGCCCTTTGTTTTAACATTTGGGGCCATGGGGCCCATAATATTTGACTTATGAGGCCCATGGACATATGTTGAAGTTTAATTCTCTAGTGCTATCAGTAGACTCAAGCTGGGCACTGTAGCCGCTTTATTTACTGAGTAAGGGCCGGCCCTATGTTTTAGCGTTTGGGGCCCTTGGGCCCATATAATGTAATATATGGGGCTCACATGTACATATAACAATGTGATTTTCAGGTGCAATATGTGTACTAACTCTGAGCCCTAAAGCTGCTTTATTTACAGAGTAACGGCCGGCCCTATGTTTTAGCGTTTGGGGCTCTGGGGCCCATATAATGTAATATATGGGGCTCACATGTACATATAACAATGTGATTTTCAGGTGCAATCTGTGTACTAACTCTGAGCCCTAAAGCTGCTTTATTTACAGAGTAACGAACGGCCCTATGTTTTAGCGTTTGGGGCCCAGGGGCCCATATTATGTGACATATGGGGTACATATATACATATGACAATATAATACTGAAAACCTATCTGTGTACCAAATCTGAGCCCTGTAGCTACTTTATTTGCTGAGAAACGGCCGGCCCTTTGTTTTAACATTTGGGCCCCTGGGGCCTCTAGCCTTGTACATCTGGGGCCAAAATGGGCAAAAGGCACATCTACAATTTAGGGCTTATACATGTGCAACATATGAGCTCTAGTGCCCTTGTAGCTTTAGAGCTACGCTTGTCAATCTGTTGCCCCATATTTTTAACATTTGGGGCCCTGGGGCCCATAAGAAATAACATATGGGGCTCATGTATACTTGTATTTATAGAGTACCCTTGGGACTATCAGTGTACCAACTTATGGCCCTGAGGCTGCTTCATCTGATGAGAATCGGCATGGTTTGTGTTTTTACATTTGGGCCCCTGGGGCCCGTGACCTTTGACCTCTGGGGCCGAGATGGGCAAAAGGCACATCTACGGGGTAGGGCCCATAAGTGTACCACATATGGGCCCTGGGGCCCTTGTAGTTTTAGCGCTAGCTTTGACAGAATGATGTGTTTGATAGGAGAAGAAGGAGGAGGAGGAGGAGGAGGAGAAGAAACCACAGGATGGGAAGATACCCTGCATGCTATTGCATGCGGGTATAAGGAGATGAAACCCAAGGATGGCAATATACCCGTCCATGCTTCGCATGCGGGTATAAAAAGGAGGAGAAGAAACCACAGGATAACAATATACCCGTCCATGCTTCGCATGCGGGTATAACCACAGGATGGCAATATACCCGTCCATGCTTCGCATGCGGGTATAACTACATCGAAAGGAAGTGTGTGGAAATGGAAAGATGTAAGGGTGACTCAAAAATAGCTTTTGGTATTGCCAAAGAACTTACCAAGAAGTGGACCCCCAGGATGGATGTTATAAATGATGAGAAAGGTAACACTCTTACCGAAAGTGTAGACATCAAAAGGCGATGGGTTCAGTATAGTTCCCAGCTGTTTGAGGCACAAGATGACAAGGTGTATGTACAGTGTGAAACGAGTGAGGAAAAACCTCCACCATTAAGATCTGAAGTTGAGCTTGCCATGGAACAAATGAAAAATGCTAAGTCACCTGGCATTGATAATGTAGCTTCTGAGTTGTGGAAGGCAACTGGGAAAGAAGGGATAGACCTAATGTGGCGTCTATGTGGTATCATCTGGAAAAAGAAGAAATGGCCGAGACACTGGTGCAGGGCAGTATTTATTCCACTGCCAAAGAAGGGAAATTTGAAAGAGTGAGTGTGCCAATCACCGGACCATCAGCCTGATTTGTCATGCAGGTAAAGTGCTTCTGAAGATCATCATCAAGAGAATGAAGAACAAAATGGAGCAAGAAATATCTGATGAGCAGGCAGGATTTCGTGAAGGAATGGGTACTAGGGACCAAATTGTCAATATCAGGAATGTGATTGAGAAATGCAGAGAGCATAGACTTCCTCTTTACACGTGCTTTGCTTCATAGATTACAGTAAAGCTTTTGACTGTGTTAGCCACCCTCAGATGTGGGAAACTATGAAAAGATGGGTTTCCCAAGTCATCTTGTGGATCTGATCAGCTGCTTATATGAAGACCAAGAATCGGCAGTCAGAACAAGTAGTGGAGACACAGATTGGTTCAAGATTGGAAGAGGCTTACGACAGGGCTGTGTGCTATCACCAAACCTATTTAACATCTACTCTGAAGACATAATGAGAACAGCTTTGGAGGGGTTTGAAGGTGGAGTGAAGTTTGGCGGTACAAGAATTACTAACCTGAGGTACGCCGATGATACCACTCTTATTTGTAGCAGCAGAGTAGAGCTGATTGATCTTTTGAAGCGCATCAAAGAGGCCAGCGAAGAAAAACACCTTCTCCTGAACACAAAGAAGACAAAAATAATGGTTGTAGACAGAGAGCGAAAAAGTGATGAGTTTGTGATAGATGGACAGCAGATTGAGGAGGTGAATCAATTTGAATATCTGGGTTCAATGATTAACAACAGTGGTGACAGCACAACTGAAATTAAGAGAAGACTGGCTATTGCAAGGACAACTGTGCAGGGCATGTCAAGCATATGGAAAAGCAGAGGCCTATCCATTGACCTCAAAGTACGCCTACTTCGTGCAACTGTGTTTTCCATTGCCACTTATGGATGCGAGTTTTGGGCTATGACCAAGAATGATAGGAAAAGAGTAGATGCTTTTGAGATGTGGTGTTACAGGAGGCTTCTACGAGTGACATGGAAAGACAGAAGAACAAACTCCTGGATCCTCGACAAGATTGGTACAAGTCTAACCATCAGAAGCGGCATAATGGAGAGAAAGCTGAAGTACTTTGGCCATATTGTCAGGAAACATGGAGGTGTAGAAAACAGATTTTGCAAGGGGCTATGGAAGGCAAACGAGGAAGAGGACGTCCACCAACATATTGGACTAATGACGTGAAGCTGGTTTCTAACCAGGGAATGCAAGGTGCAACGCACTTGGCATCAGATCGAGTGAGATGGCGTACTCTTGTGAAGACCACAGCAGCGCTACACAGCTACAGAGAGAGAGAGAGAGAGAGTGAACATTATTGCGGCATTCTTATACATGTTATACGGACAAAAAGTATAACAATAACTACGATTTTGATTTGAACTTTTGATCCAAACACAAGAAATTAATTCCAACCTGAATTTCAGATGGTACATTACTTCATCTTTCATCAGCGAGTGATCAAAGGTAAAAAGGATCGCGACCTGATATAGTCACTCACTCGCTGATGAAAGATGGAGTACCATCTGAAAATTCTGGTAAAAATTAATTCCTTGTGTTTGGATCAAAAGTTTAAATCAAAATCATGATTTATACCAACACACATGAACTTTCATGAACGTATAAACAAGAACTACTTGACATATAGCTGTGGTTTAAGACCACAAACAAAGCCGTGTTGTGACCCCTAAATGACCTTTGACCCCCAAACCTGTGAAAACCTCATAGACGTCGGTTAATGTCAATACATGTTTGCACGTGGCATCATTCTGCCATGTTATTTGTGGCAGAAGGGGCATTTTGAAGGTTTTTCTGCTTAGACCAGAAGTGACTCGTTAATGATGTTTGAACCCAAATATATAAAAACAATACCAGGTATACACTGGGCGGGGACTCTGGGTGACATCAATGCATGTGTGAGTATACCGGCGCTGTGCTATGTTTTTCTTAGCTGATAATATTTTTGAACGGGAAGTTACCCCTTATTGATCATTGACCTCAAATCTGTGTATGATTCATAGACGCTGAGTATATACCAATGCATGTGTGCAAGTTGCGTCACCATCCTGCGTAATTTGTGAGAGAAGTAGCAGTTTGAAGGTATTTCGTTTTATATTTCGGAAGTGACCCCTCAATAACCTTTGACCCCAAATAAAAAATAACACATAGGGTAAACAGTTAAACATAATTCATGCGTGAACATACCGTCACTCTCCGATGTTTTTCTTAGCTTACACCGGAAGTAACCCCTTAAGGGAGAGCGTGGCGCAATGGTTAGGGTACTTGCCTTTGGTGCATGAGGTCCCGGGTTCAATTCCCGGCGGTGGCGATTTGCTGGGATATTGACTTGGAAAAAAAAGTCCATGGTTCATTTAGAATTGGGTAAATGAACCATGAAAGTACTCCGTCCTTCGGAGGGGACGTTAAGCCGTCGGTCCCGTGTGCAGAGAGCCATACCTGTACATGTATCTCGCAGTCAGTTTCGAAAAGAGTAGGGTGTTAACCCCTGACTGTTCCCAACCCGTCCCTGTGTTCAAATGGACCCCAATGGAAATAGGCTTCAATAGAGGCTTTCTTGGGTTATCCAGGGTTGTCACAACCCGAACAAATCAAATCAAATAACTTTGACCTCAAATCTGTTTATAATATAATAATATGATATGGAGGCGCTTTTAAGTGCATAAACAAAACATGTCTCTATGCCCTTTACAAACAAGAAAATAAATGCTATCTTAAACTACAAACTTACACTACAAACAATAAATACAAATTAAATGACATTTGAAATAAATAAGTGAGTTTTGAGTTGCGATTTGAATGAGTTCAGAGAATGTGCTTGACGAATATGAATTGGTAACTTATTCCATAGTGTGGGAGCGGCAACTGGGAAGGCACACTTGCATAAGAAGTTAAACATCTTGGTGAAACAAGTTGGTGTTGTGAGCTAGAACGAAGTGACCGAGGTGGATTGTAAAAAGAAACAAGTTCAGCAATATATTCCGGTGACTGACCATTGACGGCTTTGTATGTAAGAAGTAGAATCTTGTAAATGATGCGTTTGTGGACAGGTAACCAATGAAGTTGTTCTAAGACGCCGGAAATATGATCAGATTTCTTTGTTCTGGTGATGAGACGCGCAGCAGTGTTTTGGGTTCGTTGAAGTTTGTCAATCTGAGCACAAGGTAAGCCATAAAGAAGTGAGTTGCAGTTGTCAAGATGAGATGTTATAAAGGCATGGACAAGTCGTTCAGTTTGGGAATTGTCAAGATATTTCCTTATTTGGCTGATCTTCCAGATGGCATAAGTTGCAGTACGACAAATGTTTGTAATATGATTGTTCAGAGAGAGTTTATCATCCACAAGGATGCCCAGATCACGAGCCTCAGGTGAGGGTTCAATGAGTGATGTACCAATTGTTACAGGAGGAAGTTGAGCAGAGTTAATGAATTGGGAAGTAACATGGATAAGTTCGGTTTTTGAATCATTGAGTTTCAGTTTGTTCTGAATCATCCATGCTTTCACATCATCAATGCACTGTTCTAGTCTTGAAAGCACATTTGTTGTTTCAGATTTCTTACAAAATTGTGTATATTTGAGTGTCATCAGCATATTGCATTTTCTCCAAACCGTGAGCATTGATAATATCTTCGACGGGAGAAATATACATGGTGAACAGCTGTGGTCCCAAAACGGAGCCCTGCGGGACTCCACAGAATAACATGTGTTTATCAGAATCAATGTTATTAATATTTACAAACTGAGAGCGGCCAGTCAAATATGATCTAAAAAACGCAAGAACAATACCATGAATTCCAAATCTCTCGGAAAGACGCTGTATCAGAAGTTCCTGATCAATCGTATCAAACGCAGCGCTAAGATCTAAAAGAACTAGTGCTGCCTCGTTGTGTTTATCAACTGCACGTAGCAAGTCATTCATTACACGAACCATAGCAGTTTCAGTTGAATGAAACTTCCGATAAGCAGACTGGGTTATGGCATGCAGATTATTTGCTTGCAGATGATCATTCAACTGTTTTGACACAACACGCTCTACAATCTTGGAGACATAATATAGATTAGAAATTGGTCTGTAATTACTGAGACTCTCTTTGTCTAAGTTACTCTTTTTCAAAAGAGGAGTTGCATGAGCAATCTTAAATGAATTGGGGAAAATACCGGAGGTAAGACTTTATCTTAGTTATTACAGGAAGTAACTCATCACAACAGTTTTTGAGCAACCAGGTAGGTAGAGCTAGATGGAGACTCCATGATGACCTTGCGAACATCTTCCTGATCAACCTGATGAAATTGGTCAAAACAGGCACCTTCAGGTCAGATGACTGATCTTGACTCTCACGTAATTTGTAAATTTTGTTCTCAAAAAAGGAAGCAAATTGATTCGCAAGATCATTGGGGTCATCAACAGATGGAAGAACCTTGGTAGATTTGTTAGAACAAAGGCTGTCAACAGTACAAAAAAGTTGCTTTTGATCACAAGTGGCAACCTTTTCTTTATGATAATTAGTCTGGGCTGTTTCAAGTAA
This sequence comes from Amphiura filiformis, assembly GCF_039555335.1. Taxonomy (NCBI): domain Eukaryota; kingdom Metazoa; phylum Echinodermata; class Ophiuroidea; order Amphilepidida; family Amphiuridae; genus Amphiura; species Amphiura filiformis. Next base: position 11,673,049 of record NC_092642.1, on the reverse strand, counting down.
AGCTTTGTATTTCCTTATTTCATCCTTAAAAATCTGTTTATGAACTTCAAGGCCAGATTGCATCCATTTACGTTCAGCACGACGTTTGTCCTGCTTGGCCTCACGAAGTTCAGTAGTGAACCACGGGGCATTGGGTCGCAAAGTAACAGCACGCTTAATTTCAGGAGCATGAATGTCTTAAATGGATTTAAGAGCAGTGTCATAATGCTCAACAAGATCTTCTAGATTATCCTTTGGAGATTCATAAATAAAGGACGATTCAATGTCGTGACGAAACTTGGGAATGTCAATATCACGAGTTTTCCGGTAACAAATGACTTTCTTGGATGGTTTCGGTCTACAAATGCTTATATTGCATTCAACAGCAAAGTGGTCCGAGGGAAGGTCTCTAACAATATTGATATTAGAGACCAAGCCATTAGATTTTCTGGTCAGAATAAGGTCTTAAGTGTGACCAGAAATATGAGTAGCTCCTCTGACATGCTGCTGAAGATCAGCAGACTCAATAAGGTCCAAAAATTGAGATGCTTCCCTATCATCAGGAACGTCAACGTGGAAGTTGAAGTCCCCATTCAGGATGATCTGTCCAGGAAAGGTGCTAGCATTTTCAAGGAAACTCGAGAATTCAGTAAAGAACAGGAAGGATAGATTCTGTAAATGGTATAAATCCTTACAGATGGTCCATGGGCAGGGAAGATTGTAACATGAAGGCACTCAAAGGATGTAAAATTGTAAGTACCGCCCAGCGTTGCCCCAAACCCCTTCCTGAGGATAATAAAACACCACCTCCTCTACAACCAATTCTGGGATAATGATAAATATCAAAATCAGGAAAGGTATTTCTGAGATCACTTAATGTACGCAAATCACGATTATCACCATCAAGCCAACTTTCAGTAATTGCAAGGATATGTTTTATGCTTTACAGACACTGGGTAATAACAACGCATGTGTGCAAGTGGCGTTACTGTCCTACGTAATTTGTGGGAGAAGTAGCATTTTGAGTTGAAATCACGTTTTTGACCCCTATGACCCCTACATGTCCTTCCCCCCCCCCCGGGTTTCATGTGACATGTAGGGGCATGGTTAGTGTGTAAAGAAGAAGATCCTGTAACGGCTGTGTAATTAACCATCTTTTACGGGTTTCGGGGGAATGCAGCACAATATCAAACGTCCGCCCACATTTTGGCAACTTAAATCATAAAGTCACAATCACTTGTTGCTCGATTAGAGTTAGTCTACAGTTATTAGATCACATTTTGAGATGTGTGTGCTACTATAACCAAGAATATCTTAAATAAATTGTTTCATCGAGTCGCCTCTCAACACCTCTTGCGTCTCGTAAGTCTATATTAGACCAGTTCCAATAATTGAAACTCCCGGCTCCGGCCGGGAGTTCCAACAGGTGCTGTGTATGTGTTTGTATGTGTTTAATGTGCATTCACCATGTTCACATACACACTTAGCCGTCGGTTCGAAGAAATCGTTGCTCCAAAAATTATTGCAAATTGCACATTTGTAATAATTTTTCACCACAAAATATGATATGAAAATACAGGTGAGCAATGTATGAATATATGGAGAGGTGAAACAGATTATTAATTATTGTCAATATTAATATTTTGCGACATTTATAATGAAAATAGTTAACACTCTAAACACCCTATGGCACCTTCTACAAATTTGTAGTTACTACAACTGATATTAGACCCACATGTTGAGGTATGTTCTACAATAACCAATAATAGGTTACAATGTGCTGTTTAATTAAAGCAAGACATTATAGAATTATTGGGTCTGTACTACTATAACCATCAATAGTGTAAAAAATGTGAATTATATGGCTTCAATTGTCATTTTGAAAAATATTCTGAGAGGCTGTGAAATAATTATGAGCGCCCCGGGGGAATTTCCGAACGGTCTGACACAAATCACTTTCCCCCCTCTCGGTCCGCCTCCCCCCTTTGTACATGAAAAAAATTTGGATCCCAATGTGCAAACCTTAAATGGTGCAGATATATGTTGCGAGCGCAGCGAGCACGAAAATTTGCATATTAAAGCCTTTCCGTACTGTTTTCCTAAGCCTTTTTAAAGCGTTTTATTTGAAAGGCGCCCCATGAATGTGTGCCAAAAATCGCTTGCCGCCCCTCCTCTCGGCTCGCCACAAATTTCTTCCCCACCCCGATTTTACCCTCACACCAGGGCGCATAATTATTGCACAGCCTCTCAGGTAAACGATTGTTTAACTAAAAGCAAGTACCTCGGAATCCACACACACTTGAGATTTGAAGAATCCTGCCACTCCGTTTCTCTTTCATGTAAGGGACTACTGCCCTAGTCATTCTGACGCATCCAAAATAGTTGACTTCCATGACATCATAGAAGGTCTCCATTGGACCTGTTTCCCACCAACTATTACCATAGACTCCTGCGTTATTGACTAAAAGGAATTAAAAATTGTCCTTATTTTATATCATCATCATCGTCGTCGTCATATCGTTATAAATTCGGCAGAGTGACGAATCGAGAGTTTTGAGTAAATGGAGTTATTTTATGCTTATGATTATTTTTTTGGTGATCTTTTATTTCCACCAAAAATTAATGGTAAATCTTACTCCCTGACGTAGATACCGAAATTTTGATTTGGACGAATCGCGCCTGAGTGCGATTTATGAATTTGAACAAAAGACAAATCGTATACTTAGCTATATAAATCAGATTGATCTATAGTATTGTATGGTTACACGTAAATACCTCAAATAAAGAAATTCTGCAGTCATGTAACCCGTCCTACACCAAAACCTGATCTTGTTATGACAATTTGATTGAAAAGGTCGTGTGCAGAATCTTGTTAGCTGCAATTTGATACCAAATTTGCTACCAAAAACTCTAAATTCACAGAGATTGATACCAGTATATGAGATTTGGTGCATTTTCAAAAGTTGCAAATTAAAAACGGACCACGCGGACCTGTAGAGGTGAATAGCAGAGCGTGACCATTGACACAGCCCGAAACAACCGCTAGGTCATTTCGATCGCATCGTGCCCTAGTATTCATCAGTACAGCACTGTAGCAATCCATGCGTTTTAAATTAACAATTGAATAACATGAAGAAAGCGCGCAATTTTGATAGTCGACAGGGGCCCATCATGGGCAAGCAAGCTTGACCACATTGCCACGCTAAGCAATTTCGACCGCGTGCTTCGTTTTGATTTGCAACTTTGAAAATGCACCAAATGCCATAAACTGGTATCAATCTTTGTCACTTTTGAGTGTTTGGTAGCAAATTTGGTATCAAATTAGAGCTAACAAGATTTTGCACACGATCGTATCAATCAAATTGTCATAACAAGATCAGGTTTTGGTATAGGATGGGTTACATGACTGCGGACTTTCTTTATTTGAGCAGTTTAGTTTAATTCGTATTCGACCTCGTATACAACTATTTGTGCAGCGGTAAAGACATTTTGGATTTAGCATAAAGCCGAATATCTGTAAATACCCTTTCGGAGGGATGATATAGATTGTTTCAAAACATGCAATTATTGCAAATACTTTGTGCACATTCCCTTCTATAATATACATTTCAAAGGAGTGCTCAAGAATGTTCTCAAATTTTAGGAGGGCCAATGGAATGGTACCAAGATTTTCAAACGCCGTTTACAGAGAGCAATTTTGCGTATTCGGCACTCTGCCGTGTCTATAACGATATCATCATCATCATCATTTGGCAACTGAACCTGTCGAAATGCTGGCATGTTTACGTGATTCTTGTCCTAATAATAATCCGTCCTTCAGACTACAGCACTTAAAACAACCCTAAGACTTATCCTAAGGTACTGGTTGAACTAGGAAGGTGCCACAAAAATGGGTTATCAGTTTTCAGTTTCAGTTTAATTTTTTTCACGCTGCTTTTGTATCATACAATAAAGGAGAAAACAGTTATTACATATCGAGTAAACCAAGAGTAACACAGCCCAAAAAATTAGCCACCCTTAAAGCAAGAGATTATGGGACAGGTACAAACGAAGAAGACGAGACAATGTGGGAATGCAAGACAAAGGACTGACGTGACAGGTGCAGACAGACAGGCACGATAATAATTATAGCATAACTTATACCATAATAGGTATCGAAATTCGAACTTAAATATACTACATTGAACATTTATGCAAATTTGCTGATGATAGATTTAATAGCCTATACTCAAAGCGACTGGTAAAGAGCCTACCGAGCAGTTACATATTAAGAAACAAAATAGTAAATATTGAAAATAAGAAATATATTGTGAGCGTCGCGTTTAGCATATACTATTGGACTGTGTTGTGGAATAATTTCTAGAAACACCGTCGATAAAGGAGGTTCACTACTGTATATCCTCCTGTCAAAATGTATTAAAATTTAAGTTTTGAACCGCCACTTCACTAGCAACCAGCTATATGTACATGAAATAAGTACCAAGGAATATGTTGGAATGATTTGATATACATTTCTGCAGTAATTTCCTGGAATTTGGCATTTTCTTACCAGTCTACTTCACGAGCAAGTTTAACCGTTGAGATACTCATCCAAGATGGCGGGCGACAACAAAGGTAAATCGAAATCGAAATCAAGAAATCAGAAAAAGAATCTTGATACAGATACGGCCATTGTTGATAATCCACCGGATCTCTCTTTGGATTTAGAAGAACTTGTTCCACGAGCTGTTGAACACCTTTTGAAGACATCAGCCTTTAAACAGCTCCTTGAGAAGTCCTTGGTATCTACTATCCAAGCCAAGATTGAGACTATGGAGGAGAAAATTGCCAAACAGGACTCGATTCTATTCGACTTGCAGTCTGAACTGAAGCAGAAATCCGATGAAAACAATAAACTAAAGGTACAGATTAAAGATTTAACAGAAAACACTGATGAAACTGCGAGAAAGCTGAACGATTTAGAACAATATACGCGTCGCAATTCTATTAGACTTTTCGGTATCCCCGAATCGAAAGGGAAAAAGGAAAACTGCGATGCAATTGTAACTAATCTAGCTCGCGATAAACTAGGTGTTAAAGTAGACTTACAAGAAATTGATCGGTGTCATAGAGTAGGAAAGAAGACCAGCGAACCAGGCAAGAAACCAAGACCAATAATTGTCAAATTCGCTACCTACCGCTCACGCCAGAAAGTCATGATAGTCAGAAAAAAATTAAAAGGAACAGGTATTACCATCAAAGAAGACCTAACTCGCGCAAATCAGACTTTATTAGAACAGGTATCGCGGGTAGAAGAAGTCATTTCGTCCTGGTCATCTGATGGTAGAATCTTAGCGTTAGTAAAGCGTGATGGAAAGGAAGAAATTCGTCCAGTGTCAACTTTAGAGGACTTGCATTTAAAATAACTTTTGATTTATCATATCGTAAAGAAAAGTGTTCCTCTTTGTCATTTATGTTGTCACTTATAATAATGTGGTTTATACTCCGTTGTGTTTGCTTCATACACTTACTTTAATAATGTAAATATCTGTGCTTTAACATTATGCTTTATGTGTTTTTAGCCCAAAAGTATTTGCGTTTTCAAAACTTTGCTTATTTTCAGTGTCAGAGTTGAGTTTCACAAATTCTTTCTTGTAAATTTTATAGTATTACTTGTTCATCATGTTGTTCTCAGCTATCACATTTGGCAATATTAAAAGTTGTGTTTAGTGCACATCTTTTGTTGTTAGTGTCCTCGGTCATAATTATAGGCATGATTTGTTCGAGCGTTTCTTTTCATCGGCTTAGTGTGATAGCTGTCAATGTGTTTATATTTTTGCGAACTATGCATCTATCCGTTCGCATGAAGACTTTTCTAATTTTGTTAATGATCGTGCAATACTGTGCTCTAAAAAATGCTGGTTGCTAGGATATAGTTAACTATTTTTGAACTATTTTAGTGATTCTATATCCTTGTTAATAAAATTATCATATATTGTTTAACGTAGTTTATATAATTGTTTTTATATAATTGTTTTTGTTTAGTTTTATAAATTTTTTGTTATACCTGTAATTGTTATATATCTGATTGTCATGGAAGGTTCTGATGTTTATGATGCATTGAAATATCGTGGTATGAGAATTTGTAACCTTAATATTGTGACTTTGCCTGGTAAATTTGAGCATGTCAAACTTTTTCTTGGAACTACAGAAATTGAAATTTTAGCGCTAAATGAAACCAGTCTTGACAGTAATATTGACAATAATGAGCTTCATATACCAGGTTATGTATTATACCGAAAAGATAGAAATAGACATGGCGGTGGTGTAGCAATGTACGTCAGCGAAAAATACTCAAGTCAATTAATAAGTATGAATATGTGTGATGATATTGAATCTTTGTGGGTGAAAATAGAACTTCCCACAGTAACTATTTTTATGTTGGTACTGCTTATAGATCAGAAAAAAAGGTGAATAAGAATCATTTCTTTGAAAGATTGGAAAATCAATTGAATGTTTTAAGTACAACTTCAAAGGATATTTTTCTTCTTGGTGATTTAAATCTTGATTCATTAACAGGTCTCGCCAAACCTTTGAAACATCTTTGCCAACTTTTTCAGCTAAGGCAACTTATTACTAAACCCACCAGAGTCACTAAAACAACAAAATCATGTATTGACCATGTATACACTAATGCAGCATGTAATAGGCTTCATTCATCTGGTGTAATTCCACTTGGCTTAAGTGACCACTCATTGGTTTATGTTATCAAAAAATGTACTAAACCAAAGTACAAACCCAGAATAATTAAAACTAGATCTTTCAGAAACTTTAATCAAGTGGATTTCTGTAATGATCTAAGAAATGTGCCTTGGTATAAAATTGAGTTAAATGAATGTGTTGATGATGCTTGGTATATGTGGAAAAACTTTTCTTGAAGTGTGTGATAATCATGCACCTTTTGTAAACATCCGATGTAAAGGTTATACAACTCCTTGGATCAATGATGAGTATTTACAAATGTCTAAGAAAAGAGACTATTACAGAGGTAAAACTGAAAAAGAAAAAACTGATGAAGCATGGTTGTTATATAAAGAAACCAGAAATAAAGTGAATAATCTAGCTAAATCACTGAAGAGGAAGCATTACTGTGGTAAGATCAATAACTGTAAAGGTGATTCTGCAAAACTGTGGAAAACTTTGAAGGAGCTTTTGCCAAATAATAAATCGGCTTGTTCCATCAATTCAGTTCAAGATGAAAATGGTGAGCATTGTACTGAACCAAAAGACATAGCTGACAGCTTTAATAGATTTTTGTTGGTATTGGTAAACAACTTGCCAAGAATTATGACCATGTTAATCATGATAATAATATTCATTCAGATTCCAATGTACAGTTTTCCTTTCATGATATTGATGTTGATTTTGTTTTGAAACAGTTGTCATCGTTAGATCCTAAGAAAGCTACAGGATTAGATGGGATAAATGCAAAGCTTCTCAAGTTAGGAGCTACTGAAATTGCTCATTCACTTGCTTTTGTATTTAATATGTCGTTAAAATCAGGTTCTGTACCCACTGAGTGGAAGCATGCTAAGGTTTCTCCGTTATTCAAAGAGGGCAATAGAGATGATACAAATAACTATCGCCCTATTTCTGTTTTGCCAGTAGTCATGAAAATTTTTGAGTGTGCCGTAAATAGTCAGCTACGAGATTTCTTAGCAGAAAATAATATTCTTGTTGAGCAGCAGTCAGGCTTTCGTGCCAAACATTCAACATCTAGTACATTGCTTGATGTAAATGACTTCATTTTGAATAACATGAAAATGGTCTTGTAACTGGTGCAATATTTTTAGAATTAAAAAAAAGCGTTCGACACTGTCAATCATGAAATTCTTTTATCCAAATTGTGCAATTTAGGAATTAAAGGTACTGAGCATAAATGGTTCACAAATTACTTAACTTCCCGGTATCAGTCCGTTGTTATTAATAGTGTTTTATCTGATTCTTTGAAAATTGATACCGGCGTGCCACAGGGCTCAATACTGGGGCCACTTTTATTCATTTTATATATTAATGATATGACAAGTGTAATTGATGATAAATGTAAAGTTGTTTTATATGCCGATGATACAGCTCTGTTTTATGCCTCTAATGATTCTGATAATCTGCAGTCTGTTTTAAATGTTCAGCTAGACAATGTTGGTAAATGGTTGTGCCAAAACAAACTCACATTAAATGTAAAAAGACAAATCTTATGCTTATTGGCACACCCAGAGACTGGTAAATTTTAAACATGTTCGTGCAATTGTTAATAATGAAGAATTATGCAGAGTTTCCCATTGCAAATATCTGGGTGTAATTATTGATGAACATATGAATTGGAACTGTAACACTGAAAAGTTATGTAATAAGATTAGTAAAAGAATTGGAATTGTCCGCAGACTCCGGTCTTGCCTCAACATCAATACTTTGAATATTTTGTACAAATCCATGATTTTACCAGTTTTTGATTATTGTGATGTTGTTTTTAGTAGCTGCAGTGGCCTAAATCTTGATCGACTAGAAAAACTTCAGAATAGGGCTGCCAGGGCAATAACAGGTTATCCCCCCTGGCATAGTGCTACAGAGCTTCGTCATAAACTTGGATGGATTAACATTAAAAATCGATGGTTAATTCACAAGTGCATTATTGTGTTTAAATGTTTAAATGATCTTGTTCCTTCTTATCTAAGCTGTAAATTCAAGTTTGTAAATAACACGCATCATGTAAATACTAGGTCAAGTGCAGATAAACTTCTTGCCGTCAATGAAAGTCACGTGCGCTCGTTTCAATACCAAGGTGCAATAGAATGGAACAAATTACCACATCATATTCGTGCAATAAATAAGTTATATTCATTTAAATCAACAATATTTGAACATCTCAGTTAATAATGGCAATTCAGATTATATGTCTTTTATTATTAATGTATTTTATGTTTTATGTATCTCCTTCGTGTGTGCTATGATAATATTTTATTATTCTTTTGTCATTTTAGTTTTTATCAATACTCATATAACAATAATTGTATATAATAATATTATTGTTGTGTTTTAAATTGTTATGTAGTTTTTATGTATTTAAATTGAGCTTTGTATAATTATAATTGTGTAATTTAAACAATCTAATTTTATATTGTGTATATATGTTCTCCAGGGCCCCTATGTATATCATGTGCTATGCACTGACTGGGCTACCCTGGTAAAATATGACTTAATAAATAAAATAATAAATAAATAAATAAACTTCACCGGATCCAGAACTACAAAATCATGAACGACGCTGATATAAATGATTAACTATTTCAGATACTGATTAATATTTGGATACATATTGCATATTATGTTAAAAAATGAACCTCAACCAAAATTGAGGGCGCAATTTTAGTGAAATCTCACGATGCCCTTTTAATAGCCTATGATTGAAATCTTACCCAAAACATCAATTTTTCCTTCAATCTCGATCATTTCTTTCAAAGTGTTATCAATAGTTTCTTGCTTGGTAACATCCAATTCCCGAATAAACAGGGTATCGTTAAGAATATCCCCTGCCTCTGTTTTCAACTCCTCTTGTCTTGTTGCCATATTACGCATGGTAGCATACACCTTGAAGCGACGTTGTGGATCTCGTGCAAGAAACAAAGCTGCATCCTTGCCGATGCCTTGGGCACAACCTGTGATCAGAATAACCAGTGAAGAAGCCACCGGTGAAGCCATGTTTGGTTGTCTGGTGCCGGAGCATATATGCCGAAGTATATCACAGTTCCTTTACGGTACCTGAGACAAATAATGAGATAATGGAGTAGACTGTGTGTTATTATCTTGAACGCATATATCCCAGTTATATCACACCCAATTTTGATATAAATGTTTTGAACAAAATAAATGTATCGTCTAGTCATATATCTTGGAGATCTATATGGTCTGATTGATCAGGTGACACCATATCTATACGAACTTCATGCTACGTTTGCCGCCGCGACAGGTTCATAATTGTTTTTAATATAAGTTCAAGGTAACCCAGGTTAACTTTACATTGTACTTTCCATGAGTTTTCACGCTATGTAAGTTTTAGGAGTTCATGCAGAGGATATTATTAAAGTACCCAGGGGGCCACTCAAGTATGATAGTGTACACATGTGTGACCAAAATTTTTTGAAACGCCCCCTAAACGAGTTTTACCCTACCAGCAAATTTAGCCCCTTAATAAGATAGTTTAACATATAATTTACCACCTAATGAGTTTATGGCTAGTAAAAATGCAGCAAATGTACCCTTTTTGGACTCATAATTTACCAGAAATTTGAAAAGGTACCCTTAAAAAGTTGTTCAGTTTCAGAAAAGTACCCTTTTAATAGAGCCTTCCAGATCAGAGAAAAATGTTAATGCATGTCAATTTTCAACCAAAAGATGTTGTTCTTTCTTCAAACCCTTTACACCCCAAGAACCAGAAACGACTTTGCATCTGCTTCTGCTTCTGCTTCTGCTTAATTACTCCTCAACGCTACAATCGTAACCAGGCGAGGAGGGATTAGTGCGCGATGCGATGCGTAGATGAATAACTTAGTGACTTTGATGTTGATAATGTTTCAGGATCTCTTGTTTGAATTGCTTATTTTCTTCAATGTTGACAATGTTCTGTGGTATTAAATTCCAGTCTCTTATTGTGTTTGGGAAGAAAGAATAGACCCAGCAATCCTTCCTCCCTGACGGTCTTTGGTATGCTTTGTTGTTTGTGTTGCGGGTAAGGCGTTTAACCGGCTGCAGGTACGTTTGCTCTGGAATGGCTGCCTGACGATATGCGATCTTGTGCATTAGTGATACTCTGTTAACTTTTCTTCTGAGTTGCAGCTTATCCCATCCAAGGGATGTCAACATGTCGGTGGGACTACTGTATCGGCTGTAATCTCGTTTCACAAATCTTGCCGCTCTTCTTTGGGTTGATTCAACTTTCTTGATAAGCTCCCCATTGTTTGTGTCCCATACTGAGGAGGAGTACTCCAAGAGTGGTCTGACTAACGTTGTGTAAGCAAGGGCTTTAAGCTCTTGCGGACATGATAGTAGGTTTCTTTTTATGAAGCCAAGCTGCCTATTGGCTTTGGCGGTTATGTTATTTATGTGTGTGTTCCATTTTAAATCATGCGTTAATTCTACACCCAGATAGTTGTGACTCTGAGCTTGTTGTAATTTGTTGTTACCAATTGTGTAATCAGTAAGTATTGGGTTACGAGAATGTGTAATGCGTAGCAAGAAACACTTGTCGGCATTGAATGCCATCTGCCAGGTATGTTGCCACCTGTCCAGCATTAGCATATCATTTTGCAGCTTTTGAGCATCAGCCTTACAAGTAATGTTTCTGTATACAACACAGTCGTCCGCAAAGAGACGGATAGAGGACGTTAGATTATTTGGTAGATCGTTCAAATAAATCAGAAATAAAAGCGGTCCTAAAACCGTCCCTTGCGGAACTCCAGAGAGCACATTCACCCAGTTTGAGTTCTCACCTTTCACTACTACTCTTTGCTTTCTTTGGGTTAGAAATTTATCAAGCCATCTTGGTATCATATAGCATCAAGCATCTTGGTATCATATAGTTTCATGCATCATGTGTATAAGGGGCTTGGGTGGAAATGGGTCAGTTCGAAAAATAAGAAACAAAAGGAGGGGTTCAACTGACTGAATAGTCCATAGAGATTTTATTTCTGCATACTGCAGTTACTGGGTCCGTTTTCCTATACACAATACACAGTGCTCTCACCATTGACGTGTGACCTCAACAAATGATGTATGTTGGGAGAATGGACACTTGCCTAGTTAACATCACTGTGTGAAAAATAACCAGCCAATATTTTATTTATTCTCCAAAACTTCTAGCAAATATATTTCTCTAACATGACCTAAAATTACAGCTAGGTTAGATGTTCAGAAATGGTCGCACTTTTGTAAAATATGAGTGAGGGCAAGGCATAGCAAGCCAACTCCCCGTGTTAATTGAATGGAGATTTGACCGAAAATATTGGTATCGGACCGCTCACTTCTGAAGGATGCCACAAAAAAACGGTAAAAGCTACATTTAAATTATTCTAAATAGGTTCTAGAAAATAAAGTTTTGTAACATGTCCTAAATTTTTAGCTAATTTAGATGTTTGGAGAGGGTCGCACTTTTGTGTTTTAGGAAGGATATGTAAACGACAGATAACACCAAAAATATGAAGAAATTATTTCCAAACTGTGTTAAGTCAACAATCATTATGTTGCTCATTTTGAAGAATGCTGGTTAACAAAAAGCAGGTCTTTGTGTCATTTCGTGAACAATGGTACACATACCATTGTTTCCTTTCGTTTCCTTTATAATCGGTTACCCAACTGAAGCTGTAATACCAGCTTTATTGCGATGTCGCACATTGAAAACAGACACTTGTACACAACCAGAGAAGATCTGATTTAAGGGTACATGCCCATGAGTTTCATTCAGGGGCGTGTTTGTAAAACGGCACAGCGCATTAGTAAAAAGAATAAAAATACTAAAATTTTCACCGGGGTTCGAACCACTGCCAATTTCACTGAATGCTAAAGATGCCTATGCTATGCCACGGTGACTGTGGTTAACATTCGGCGATTTTCAAAGATATACATATCAACACGTTTCTAGTGTATTGAAAATCATTTTGATTTTGATTTTGGTAGGAATACGGTCATAGAAAGACATATGACTCTACTTGTCTGTTTGTTTTTCATTTAATACAAATTAATTTTGATGAATTGAACTGGTACAACTCTTAGCACTCGTGATAAACGACGATTAATTTAGTAATAATAAAATGAAAACGCTGGGTCATTCAGGACATCATTTGTAATTTATGTCAAAACCTGGGGAGGACCACACATCCGTGCTGCATGTATACGTGCTCAATCGATACTCAATGATCCAGACAATAGCGTTTGAATATACCGCCCTGCTTGACACATCTTGTCACTTGCGGGAAGATATACTATAGGCCTACCCTAATAGCTTACAATAGATACCCCACCGTAAATAGCTCTGTTCGTTATCTCGCTGTGCTAGTTTATACACGCAGCGTACGGACTTTTGAACCATATTTTGTTCAAAAATGATAGGACGGGACTGTTTTCAGCTAAACTGTTGGTTATCAGCAGATGCTTAATGATACCGGGAAGTGTTGCAGAAAGGTAAGCGTACTCTTTATTTATTCAAAATATGTATATCAATAAATTTAAATTTGAAATCCAAAAAGTAAATGTCAGGTCAAAATTCTCACCTTAGAATTATTGTGAAATAAAATCAAACCAAATTTAGGCTCCGCAAACAACGTTTTTTATTCCCATTGGTGTTTGCTACACGTGCATATAATAAATTATGATTTGGGGCTAATTTGAGAAGAGTTAATGCCTCGAGTGTCAAAATACACCGAGTGATGTTTTTTTATCAAAAACATCGACAATTCAAGACTCTGTAAAAACAAATCAAGAATTTTCTGGGATAATTGCAACTAAGTGCAATGAAAGTTATGATCTAAGCTACCAGATGCATCATTAATTTCCTGACTATGATATTTAGTTGTGGGAAAAGATTACTTTAATGTTTTGGCGGGAATAATCCCGCCAAAAATTTCAACCAAAAAGAGCATGTAGCCTTAATCAGTTGAGCTGCTTCAATGAGTGTTATCTTGGTTTAATAGCTTTTAAGGTTATTAATTATTTTAAACTGTTGTGATTTGGTAGTTCACTGCATCTTACGAATGGTAGTGAGCTTTGGCAAAAACTGCATTGCTCAATTCATAGCGAGCGTGTAGAAGAATTAAAATATCACAGATATACTTTTATAGGTGCTGCGGTTCTTGAGTTACGTTGTAAAGAGGGCTGAAACAACAACACTTTTGTAAAACGTACATAACTCATTAACAACAATAAATTAAGCAAGTTTGCAAAATCTACGATTTGTAGAACACACTTTTGCAAAACATCAAGGTGTTAATTTTCAATAATATATTGATCTAGATAATAAAAATCGATTTTTAGGTTGCTTCGACCAACAATACCTCGTCTGCCCTTAATGGGGTTTAAGTCCTGCAAAGGTCGAGATGAATTCTACTGTAGACATGACTGCATCATGGGTTCTCCAAATCTGGATACATTGTTACGTTCAATACGTTCAATACAGTTCTGTTTATAAAGAGATGAATAATATTAAAAGATTAATATACAATCTATATATTTGTTGTAGTTTTAAAGCAAATTATGGTTGGTGTGTGCATTTAGACGCATCCCATCCGCAATCTGGCTTTCCATCAGAAAAGTTAGAGGACATATCCCATTCGCCGTGTGGTAAATTGACTACGTAATAATCACACACTAAAGTATATAGACCATTTGCTCGTATCCACTCCTTTTGAAAGCCGTATCTTTCTAAACAAATGTATTTAGGCCAAAATATCACACTTAGTATTGATTAGAGTATCTTCAATTACAAGGGAGTAGCGCTGTGAGGCTGCACCCCTTGGTGCTCTGCAAAACCAACATCAATTTTGCTGGCACCAAGCACTTTTACCAAATAAAACTGCTACCATTCTACTTGGCTAACATCAGGGTGTTTTATGATTCATCTTATTGAGTCTTTGGATGGACTATGCTTCGAAAGTTCATGATTCTTGTTTTGGATTTTCTGTTCTGTATGCTCAGCTTTACCACCATTGCTAGCCATGCATGTGTTGATTTACATTGAGATTTGGACTGCCATATTCTTGTGGTCAACAATATTATTTCCATCTAATCACATATTGATTGATCACTTATTGATGGAATCACCAACTCAAGTACCGATTAACTCTAGAGATCATCTCCTTGCAATCAATGATATTGGAAAATATAATGTATCCAAGGATGTTTTTGACACTATTTGCTCCTTGGGAATTTCACGATACAAACCAACGAGGAGAAGAAAGAAAGGAGTTCGAAAACTTAGACTAAAACTACAACAGGTTAACACAAATAGACGTGTTGGGTCTGATGTTTCCCTCTATTCTTTGAACTGCCAAGGTGCCAAAGATAAGTCCAAGAACGGGATAATAACTGACTTGATTGTTGAACATCGGATACAAATATTTTGCCTCACAGAGACTTGGTTCGCTGGAAATCAATCTGATGATTTCTGTACGTAACAAAAGTACGTAACAAAATCCCAGTACGTATCAATTTGATACGTATTGGGCTCAACCACTTCTACCTAGAACAAAAAGTGGTAAAAAATAATTCATCCCGCCCAATACGTAACAAAACTAAAATTTGATTAAAATTACTTTATTCATACTCCCACCCTCTGTTGTGGTTTTTGTTACGTATTGGGCTCTATACATTTTTTGTTACGTATTGGGCTCCGGTTGTTTTTCAAGCAAATTATGGATATTATGTGCATGTGTTTTTATAGAAGTACTTTATATTGACCCAGTAACTCATTTTGAGTCTTTCTAGAACAAAATATTTGACAGTGTTTTATCTCTAGACTTGGAATTTATTTGTTACGTATTGGCCTCTGGTTATTTTAAAAGGACATTATCATGATTAAATGCATGTTTTTGTTATAAGCAGACTTCGTGATTTTATTGGCTTGAGAGGTAATGCGCTTGCATGGTGTCAATCATATCTGAGTAACAGGCCAGAGTATGTTCGCGTTGGGAACTCCTCCTCCACTCCAGTTGTTCATGATTATGCAGTTCCGCAAGGGTCAGTCCTTGGACCCCAATGGTTCACCATTTATACCTATCCAGTTCATAAGATAATCCTCAAATACAAATTACAGTATCATGTATATGCTGACGACACGCAGTTGTACATGTCTTTCAAACCAACCCAAGAATGTGCTGATCAAACCATTGAGTGTATTGAATCATGCATTTGTGAGATCCGTAAGTGGATGCAGGAGAATTTTCTAAAATTGAACGATGAAAAGACTGAATTTGTTTTAATTGGTTCTCGACAACAGCTGTCAAAAGTTAATGTCCCACATATTACAATAGGAGATTCTGACATCACTCCTTCATTGAGTGCACGTAATCTAGGTGTTATTTTGGACTCGTCAATGTCTCTTAATACTCATGTATCAAGTATTGTACGTTCAGCATCATTCCATATCAGAAACATTGGTAGAATAAGAAAGTACTTAAGTCCTCATGCTACTGAACAAATTGTTCAGTTTTGTAACCTCCCGGCTTGATATGGGCAACTCCCTCTTGTTTGGCCTTCCTCAAGATCAGATTGCACGTCTACAGCGTATTCAGAACACTGCTGCGCGCTTAGTCACTTTAACTAGAAAGAGATCTCACATCACTCCAGTTTTAAGAGAGTTACATTGGCTGCCGGTTGGTTACAGAATTGTTTACAAACTGTTGCTCATTGTTTTTAAATCACTAAATGATTTTGCACCAGAATATATCAAATGTCTCCTCCAACCATATAACCCTCCTCGTATGCTCCGTTCCAGTGACAAATCGCTTCTCTGCGAACCCCGTTCAAAACATTCATGGGGGGATAGGGCTTTTTCAATTGCTTCACCACGTCTCTGGAATACTCTGCCAACCCACATTAAACTAAGTACATCTTTAACACAGTTTAAAAGTTCTTTAAAACTCACTTAATGAAAGAAGCATTTTACTGATGTGCATCACCATATTTTGTTCACCTATTGATTGTTGTTCATGTGTAGATTAAGTTGTAATGAAATTTTTTTTTTTTTTTTTGTAGTTTAAGTTAATCTTTGTATCGCGCCTTGAGCGCCATTGATTTGGTGGAGATGTGCGCATTAGAAATTCACATTATTATTATTATTATAGAATTACTTTATATTGACTCAGTAAATCCTTTTGAGTCATTTTGAGTCTTTCTAGAAAAAAAAAATTGAATTCTCTAGACTTAGAATTTTTTGTTACGTATTGGGCTCTGGTTATTTTTAAAGCAAATTATGGGTTTTAGGTGCATGTTTTTGTTATAGAATTACTTTATATTGACTCAGTAAATCCCTTTGAGTCATTTTGAGTCTTTCTAGAAAAAAAAAATTTTGACAGTGTTTTTTCTCTAGACTTAGAATTTTTTTTTTTTTTTTTGGGCTCTGGTTATTTTTAAAGCAAATTATGGGTTTTAGGTGCATGTTTTTGTTATAGAATTACTTTATATTGACTCAGTAAATCCTTTTGAGTCATTTTGAGTCGTTCTAGAAAATTATTTTTACAGTGTTTTTCTCTAAACTTACTTTATATTGACCCGTTAATTAATTTTTAGTCATTTTAAATTGTTTTATAACAAAGCTTATTATGGTTATTAGGTGCATGTTTTTGTTATAGAATTACTTTATATTGACTCAGTAACTCATTTTGAGTCTTCTAGAAAAAAAATTTGACAGTGTTTTTCTTTAGACATAGAATTTTTCTTGTTACGTATTGGGCTCTGGTTATTTTTAAAGCAAATTATGGTTATTAGTGCGTGTTTTTGTTATAGAATTACTTTATATTGACCCAGTAACTCATTTTGAGTCATTTGTGACTCTTTCTAGAGTCATTTTGAGTATTTTTAGAACAAAATATTTGTCAGTGTTTTTCGGCTGGATTTTTTTTGTTACGTATTGGGCTCTATACATTTTTTATGTGTTTTGGAGGTTACACTGTCGGTAAAGCTCTTTTATCCGGATTTTTTCGCATATATGGACATGAGCTGACCTCCAGTTAATATTTATCGAAGAAAGAAAAAAAAAATTCGAGTGGGTCTAATTTTTTGTTACGTATTGGGCTCTTTACATTTTTTATGCGTTTTGGAGGTTACACTGTCGGAAAAGCTCTTTAATCCGGATTTTTACGCCTATATGGACATGACTTGACCTCCGGTTAATATTTATCGAAGAAAGAAAAAAAAAATTCGAGTGGGTCTAATTTTTTGTTACGTATTGGGCTCTATACATTTTTTATGTGTTTTTGAGGTTACACTGTCAGTAAGCTCTTTTATCCGGATTTTTTCGCATATATGGACATGAGCTGACCTCCAGTTAATATTTATCGAAGAAAGAAAAAAAAAATCGAATGGGTCTAATTTTTTGTTACGTATTTCTATACATTCTTTATGGGTTACACTGTCGGTAAAGCTCCTTTATCCGGATTTGTTCGCATATATGGACATGACCTGACCTCCAGTTAATATTTATCGAACAAAGAAAAAAATTCGAGTGGGTCTAATTTTTTTGTTACGTATTGGGCTCTTTGCATTTTTATGCGTTTTGGAGGTTACACTGTCGGTAAAGTTCTTTTATCCGGATTTTCCCCAAATATGGACATGAGCTGACCTCCAGTTAATATTTATGGAAGAAAGAAAAAAATTCGAGTGGGTCTGATTTTTTGTTACGTATTGGGCTCTTTACATTTTTTATGCGTTTTGGAGGTTACACTGTCGGTAAAGCTTTTTATCCGGATTTTTCGCATATATGGACATGACCTGACCTCCATTTAATATTTATCGAAGAAAGAAAAAAAAAAAATTCGAGTGGGTCTAATTTTTTGTTACGTATTGGGCTCTATACATTCTTTATGCGTTACACGGTCGGTAAAGCTCTTTTATCCGGATTTTTCGCATATATGGACATGACCTGACCTCCAGTTAATATTTATCGAACAAAGAAAAAAATTCGAGTGGGTCTAATTTTTTGTTACGTATTGGGCTCTTTACATTTTTTATGTGTTTTGGAGGTTACACTGTCGGAAAAGCTCTTTTATCCGGATTTTTTTCGCATATATGGAAATGACTTGACCTCCGGTTAATATTTATCGAAGAAAGAAAACAATTCGAGTGGGTCTAATTTTTTGTTACGTATTGGGCTCTATACATTTTTTATGTGTTTTGGAGGTTACACTGTCGGTAAAGCTCTTTTATCCGGATTTTTTCGCATATATGGACATGACCTGACCTCCAGTTAATATTTATCGAACAAAGAAATAAATAGAGAGGGTCTAATTTTTTGTTACGTATTGGGCTCTATACATTCTTTATGCGTTACACGGTCGGTAAAGCTCTTTTATCCGGACTTTTTCGCATATATGGACATGACCTGACCTCCAGTTAATATTTATCGAACAAAGAAAGCAATTCGAGTGGGTCTAATATTTTGTTACGTATTGGGCTCTTTACATTTTTTATGTGTTTTGGAGGTTACACTGTCGGAAAAGCTCTTTTATCCGGATTTTTCGCATATATGGACATGACTTGACCTCCGGTTAATTTTTATCGAAGAAAGAAAACAATTCGAGTGGGTCTAATTTTTTGTTACGTTATGCGTTTTGGAGGTTACACTGTCGGAAAAGCTCTTTTATCCGGATTTTTTCGCATATATGGAAATGACTTGACCTCCGGTTAATATTTATCGAAGAAAGAAAACAATTCGAGTGGGTCTAATTTTTTGTTACGTATTGGGCTCTATACATTTTTTTATGTGTTTTGGAGGTTACACTGTCGGTAAAGCTCTTTTGTCCGGATTTGTTCGCATACATGGACATGAGCTGACCTCCAGTTAATATTTATCGAAGAAAGAAAAAAATTCGAGTGGGTCTAATTTTTTGTTACGTATTGGGCTCTATACATTTTTTATGTGTTTTTGAGGTTACACTGTCAGTAAAGCTCTTTTATCCGGATTTTTTCGCATATATGGAAATAAGATGACATCCAGTTAATATTTATCGAAAAAAAAAAAAAAAAATCGAATGGGTCTAATTTTTTGTTACGTATTGGGCTCTATACATTCTTTATGGGTTACACTGTCGGTAAAGCTCCTTTATCCGGATTTGTTCGCATATATGGACATGACTTGACCTCCAGTTAATATTTATCGAACAAAGAAAAAAAATTCGAGTGGGTCTAATTTTTTGTTACGTATTGGGCTCTTTGCATTTTTTATGCGTTTTGGAGGTTACACTGTCGGTAAAGTTCTTTTATCCGGATTTTTCCCAAATATGGACATGAGCTGACCTCCAGTTAATATTTATGGAAGAAAGAAAAAAATTCGAGTGGGTCTGATTTTTTGTTACGTATTGGGCTCTTTACATTTTTTATGCGTTTTGGAGGTTACACTGTCGGAAAAGCTCTTTTATCCGGATTTTTTCGCATATATGGACATGACCTGACCTCCATTTAATATTTATCGAAGAAAGAAAAAAAAAAATTCGAGTGGGTCTAATTTTTTTGTTACGTATTGGGCTCTATACATTCTTTATGCGTTACACGGTCGGTAAAGCTCTTTTATCCGGATTTTTCGCATATATGGACATGACCTGACCTCCAGTTAATATTTATCGAACAAAGAAAAAAATTCGAGTGGGTCTAATTTTTTGTTACGTATTGGGCTCTTTACATTTTTTATGTGTTTTGGAGGTTACACTGTCGGAAAAGCTCTTTTATCCGGATTTTTTCGCATATATGGAAATGACTTGACCTCCGGTTAATATTTATCGAAGAAAGAAAACAATTCGAGTGGGTCTAATTTTTGTTACGTATTGGGCTCTATACATTTTTTTATGTGTTTTGGAGGTTACACTGTCGGTAAAGCTCTTTTATCCGGATTTTTTCGCATATATGGACATGAGCTGACCTCCAGTTAATATTTATCGAACAAAGAAGAAAAATTCGGGTGGGTCTAATTTTTTGTTGCGTATTGGGCTCTTTACATTTTTTATGCGTTTTGGAGGTTACACTGTCGGAAAAGCTCTTTTATCCGGATTTTTTTGCATATATGGACATGACCTGACCTCCATTTAATATTTATCGAAGAAAGAAAAAAAATCGAGTGGGTCTAATTTTTTGTTACGTATTGGGCTCTATACATTCTTTATGCGTTACACGGTCGGTAAAGCTCTTTTATCCGGATTTTTTCGCATATATGGACATGACCTGACCTCCAGTTAATATTTATCGAACAAAGAAAACAATTCGAGTGGGTCTAATTTTTTGTTACGTATTGGGCTCTATACATTCTTTATGCGTTACACGGTCGGTAAAGCTCTTTTATCCGGATTTTTCGCATATATGGACATGACCTGACCTCCAGTTAATATTTATCGAACAAAGAAAAAAAAATTCGAGTGGGTCTAATTTTTTGTTACGTATTGGGCTCTTTACATTTTTTATGTGTTTTGGAGGTTACACTGTCGGAAAAGCTCTTTTATCCGGATTTTTTCGCATATATGGAAATGACTTGACCTCCGGTTAATATTTATCGAAGAAAGAAAACAATTCGAGTGGGTCTAATTTTTTGTTACGTATTGGGCTCTATACATTTTTTATGTGTTTTGGAGGTTACACTGTCGGTAAAGCTCTTTTATCCGGATTTTTTCGCATATATGGACATGACCTGACCTCCAGTTAATATTTATCGAACAAAGAAAACAATTCGAGTGGGTCTAATTTTTTGTTACGTATTGGGCTCTATACATTCTTTATGCGTTACACGGTCGGTAAAGCTCTTTTATCCGGACTTTTTCGCATATATGGACATGACCTGACCTCCAGTTAATATTTATCGAACAAAGAAAGCAATTCGAGTGGGTCTAATATTTTGTTACGTATTGGGCTCTTTACATTTTTTATGTGTTTTGGAGGTTACACTGTCGGAAAAGCTCCTTTATCCGGATTTTTTCGCATATATGGAAATGACTTGACCTCCGGTTAATTTTTATCGAAGAAAGAAAACAATTCGAGTGGGTCTAATTTTTTGTTACGTATTGGGCTCTATACATTTTTTATGTGTTTTGGAGGTTACACTGTCGGTAAAGCTCTTTTATCCGGATTTGTTCGCATATATGGACATGACCTGACCTCCAGTTAGTATTTATCGAACAAAGAAAACAATTCGAGTGGGTCTAATTTTTTGTTACGTATTGGGCTCTATACATTCTTTATGCGTTACACGGTCGGTAAAGCTCTTTTATCCGGACTTTTTCGCATATATGGACATGACTTGACCTCCGGTTAATACTTATCGAACAAAGAAAGCAATTCGAGTGGGTCTAATATTTTGTTACGTATTGGGCTCTTTACATTTTTTATGTGTTTTGGAGGTTACACTGTCGGAAAAGCTCCTTTATCCGGATTTTTTCGCATATATGGAAATGACTTGACCTCCGGTTAATTTTTATCGAAGAAAGAAAACAATTCGAGTGGGTCTAATTTTTTTTACGTATTGGGCTCTATACATTTTTTATGTGTTTTGGAGGTTACACTGTCGGTAAAGCTCTTTTATCCGGATTTTTTCGCATAATATGGACATGACCTGACCTCCAGTTAATATTTATCGAACAAAGAAAACAATTCGAGTGGGTCTAATTTTTTGTTACGTATTGGGCTCTATACATTCTTTATGCGTTACACGGTCGGTAAAGCTCTTTTATCCGGACTTTTTCGCATATATGGACATGACCTGACCTCCAGTTAATATTTATCGAACAAAGAAAGCAATTCGAGTGGGTCTAATATTTTGTTACGTATTGGGCTCTTTACATTTATGTGTTTTGGAGGTTACACTGTCGGAAAAGCTCCTTTATCCGGATTTTTTCGCATATATGGAAATGACTTGACCTCCGGTTAATTTTTATCGAAGAAAGAAAACAATTCGAGTGGGTCTAATTTTTTGTTACGTTATGCGTTTTGGAGGTTACACTGTCGGAAAAGCTCTTTTATCCGGATTTTTCGCATATATGGAAATGACTTGACCTCCGGTTAATATTTATCGAAGAAAGAAAACAATTCGAGTGGGTCTAATTTTTTGTTACGTATTGGGCTCTATACATTTTTTTATGTGTTTTGGAGGTTACACTGTCGGTAAAGCTCTTTTGTCCGGATTTGTTCGCATACATGGACATGAGCTGACCTCCAGTTAATATTTATCGAAGAAAGAAAAAAATTCGAATGGGTCTAACTTTATGTTACGTATTGGGCTCTTTACATTTATTATGCGTTTTGGAGGTTACACTGTCGGAAAAGCTCTTTTATCCGGATTTTTTTGCATATATGGACATGACCTGACCTCCATTTAATATTTATCGAAGAAAGAAAAAAAAAATCGAGTGGGTCTAATTTTTTGTTACGTATTGGGCTCTATACATTCTTTATGCGTTACACGGTCGGTAAAGCTCTTTTATCCGGATTTTTTCGCATTATATGGACATGACCTGACCTCCAGTTAATATTTATCGAAGAAAGAAAAAAAAAAATTCGAGTGGGTCTAATTTTTTGTTACGTATTGGGCTCTATACATTTTTATGTGTTTTGGAGGTTACACTGTCGGTAAAGCTCTTTTATCCGGATTTTTTCGCATATATGGACATGAGCTGACCTCCAGTTAATATTTATCGAAGAAAGAAAAAATTCGAGTGGGTCTAATATTTTGTTACGTATTGGGCTCTTTACATTTTTTATACGTTTTGGAGTTTACACTGTCGGAAAAGCTCTTTTATCCGGATTGTTTTCGCATATATGGACATTACCTGACCTCCAGTTAATATTTTTCGAAGAAAGAACAAAATTCGGCTATTGGGCTCTTTACATTTTTATGCGTTTTGGAGGTTACGCTGTCGGAAAAGCTCTTTTATCCGGATTTTTTTTGCATATATGGACATGACTTGACCTTCGGTTAATATTTATCTAAGAAAGAAAACAATTCGAGTGGGTCTAATTTTTTTGTTACGTATTGGGCTCTTTACATTTTTTAACCGTTTTGGAGTTTACACTGTCGGAAAAGCTCTTTTATCCGGATTGTTTTCGCATATATGGACATTACCTGACCTCCAGTAAATATTTATCGAAGAAAGAAAAAAATTCGAGTAGTTCTAATTTTTTGTTACGTATTGGGCTCTTTACATTTTTTATACGTTTTGTAGTTTACACTGTCGGAAAAGCTCTTTTATCCGGAATGTTTTCGCATATATGGACATGACTTGACCTCCGGTTAATATTTATCTAAGAAAGAAAAAAATTCGAGTGGGTCTAATTTTTTGTTACGTTTTGAGTTTTGGAGGTTACGCTGTCGGAAAAGCTTCATTTATCCGGATTTTTTCGCATATATGGACATGACCTGACCTCCAGTTAATATTTATCGAAGAAAGAAAAAATTCGAGTGGTTCTAATTTTTTGTTACGTATTGGGCTCTATACATTTTTTATGCTTTTTGGAAGTTACACTGTCGGAAAAACTCTTTTATCCGGATTTTTTCGCATATATGGACATGACTTGACCTCCGGTTAATATTTATCGAAGAAAGAAAAAAAATTCGAGTGGGTCTAATTTTTGTTACGTATTGGGCTCTATACATTTTTTATGCTTTTTGGAGGTTACACTGTCGGAAAAACTCTTTTATCCGGATTTTTTCGCATATATGGACATGACTTGACCTCCGGTTAATATTTATCGAAGAAAGAAAAAAAAAAAATTCGAGTGGGTCTAATTTTTTGTTACGTATTGGGCTTTTATGCGTTTTGGAGGTTACACCGTCGGAAAAGCTCTTTTATCCGGATTTTTTCGCATATATGGACATGACTTGACCTCCGGTTAATATTTATCGAAGAAAGAAAAAAAAAAAATTCGAGTGGGTCTAATTTTTTTGTTCCGGTTTGTGCTCTATACATTTTTATGCTTTTTGGAGGTTACACTGTCGGAAAAACTCTTTTATCCGGATTTTTTCGCATATATGGACATGACTTGACCTCCGGTTAATATTTATCGAAGAAAGAAAAAAAATTCGAGTGGGTCTAATTTTTTGTTACATATTGGGCTTTTATGCGTTTTGGAGGTTACACCGTCGGAAAAGCTCTTTTATCCGGATTTTTTCGCATATATGGACATGACTTGACCTCAGGTTAATATTTATCGAAGAAAGAAAAAAATCGAGTGGGTCTAATTTTTTGTTACTTATTGGGCTCTATTTTATGCGTTTTGGAGGTTACACTGTCGGAAAAGCTCTTTTATCCAGATTTTTTCGCATATATGGACATGACCTGACCTCCAGTTAATATTTATCGAAGAAAGAAAAAAAAAATTCGAGTGGGTCTAATTTTTTGTTACGTCTTGCGTTTTGGAGGTTACGCTGTCGGAAAAGCTTCCTTTATCCGGATTTTTTCGCATATATGGACATGACCTGACCTCCAGTTAATATTTATCGAAGAAAGAAAAAAATTCAAGTGGTTCTAATATTTTGTTACGTATTGGGCTGTATACATTTTTTATGCGTTTTGGAGTTTTACTGTCGGAAAAGCTCTTTTATCCGGATTTTTTCGCATATATGGACATGATCTGACCTCCGGATAATATTTATCGAAGAAAGAAAAAAAAATCGAGTGGGTCTAATTTTTTGTTACGTATTGGGCTCTTTACATTTTTATGCGTTTTGGTGGTTACACTGTCGGAAAAGCTCTTTTATCCGGATTTTTTCGCATATATGGACATGACTTGACCTCCAGTTAATATTTATCGAAAAAAAAAAAAAAAATCGGGTGGGGTCTAATTTTTTGTTACGTTATGCGTTTTGGAGGTTACACTGTCGGAAAAGTTCTTTTATCCGGATTTTTTCGCAAGGATTTACTTGATTTGATCTCCAATTAATATTTATTTATTGAAGAAACATGATGTACCGACTATTTCTTTTATAGGCGCATACCGTATTGGAATGTCATCTTTCCCTGGGTAAGATCTGACACCAGGCCAGCCCATGGCCCGAGGGTAGTATGAGTATGTTTGTTTTACCTTGAAGGCAAGGATAGTCTTGCAAATATGGGCTAACTTTCCCCTAGGCCATCCAATATGCCATATACATTAGGACTAAAAGTTCACAGATTTTGTTATGGTATGCGATTGGAGGTTTGCGTGTCAAAAAATGGGGTTTATAGGATTTTTTGGTTTCATGGTTCGACTTCATTTGATATCCCATTAATATTAGTTATAGACAAAAAAGTGTTATTTTTGATAGGTTATTCCATGTGTAGGTGTTAATGTAAAAAAAATGGTTTTATTCTGATATTTTTAGCGGTGAAGCCAACTGAAGCAATACCCGTGTAACAAATCGCTTGTTAAAACCATAGTGCAGTTATGTCCACGACAAATTCACCGTGACATTTCCAACCATAAACCCGCTTAGTGAAGATTAAACCGAGATATGCAGTACTAAACCATTATAATAGTAATCGATTGTCCAATGCAATTTATTACCACGTGATAATATAAATCCAATGAGCGATCGAATTGTCCGCTACGGTCGACTAATCCAATGGATAATGACGTTATTGACATGTACGGGCAGAGCTCCACTGACCGAGTTTTGGGGTATTTTGCAATGGTTTGCTGTCATTTACTCATCAAGGTGGTCCCCCGTTATTTTAAGGACTATGCTTTTGATTTAAAGATTGACATGTAGAGAATAAACCATACTTGATTGACAGAAAGTACTAAGTTTGTACCTATTACGGTTTCGTGACACCCCTCTTCCAAATGCGCCCAAGCCAGGGCGGTCCGGTAAAGCAAAATGTGCATTAGAATAACACGGGAGTTTGGATATAGATGGTAGGATTTCTTTCTCATACAAATGTATGGTCCCTCGTTATTGAAGCATGTACCGGGTTGAAAATTCAGAAATTTTGAAAAGAATAAGTAATTGAAACATAGAGCAAGTACTAAAATCATAGCTTTTATACTTTTTGATATATGACGCTAACTAATTCATCTCCTATATCTACAACACAGCGCTACCAGTAGGGGTCAATTGCCTATTGTGAGTGCCCCTGTGTTGTGTGCATACATGTAGGCAACAATAACTGCATGATGCACCGAACAAACTTTCAGATGCGTGTTGTGTGAGATGTGTGCACAGACTGTCCTGGACTGTCCCACAATCTTGGTTCGGTTCCGTCTTTGGATAATGGAATGATACATAATTACGTACGACCTATGAACAAAAGTTCTGTAACCCCATTAACCCGCCCCAGTTTCCGGTTCTAAAATAGGCCTACTCCATACTCCATTGGTGCTGATTTAGGGTGTGGTGCGGAGCGGTAATCGGACACGCACATATTTTTTCAATCTTGCTAAATTATTACTTCAGTATCTATTTCGTGTAATTGATCTTTTCGGTGAACCCATAAGCTTTCGCGATTACACCTGATATGTCGTCATTTGACTTCAGTACGCGTCAGGCCGATGCGAACATCGTTTAGCAAACATCGTTACTGCGCATTATATATGTCGACGTGACGTCAAGTAACGACATCTCAGGTGTACTCGCAAAGGCTTATGGGATTTACCGAAAATAATTGGATGCTGGGATATGTTTTTAAACCTAAAATACATTGTTATAACTGGTATTATTGATGTTTGGTTACACATTTGATGTTGTTTCAGTTATAATATGCTAGCATATTAGGCCAAAAAACTAAATTGTTGTCTTGCCCTCCCAAGCCTAAAATCTTGGTACAGCCTGCCGGATTTTTTTGTACCAACTCAACCATTTGATACCTACTATTTTACAGTAACATGAGTGAAGAGAGGCAAATAATTATTTTCGCGATTTTGACCCGGCCGCGGAGGGCAATGCAACAACTTTTTTTTTACCTAATCATAACACTTGTATATCGATCTAATCTCCTAAGAGGTATACACACATATTTTCATTTACATGTTTACGACTTTTTATCGTTTCCGGAATATAAAATCTTACTCTGGTTATGAGTTCACCTACAAAAATATGGAAAATGTATCAAAATACAGTGTAGGTAACATTTAAATGTACAATTATGCTAAACTTGAAGAAGCTATCATTTTATACAGGACAGAAGTTATAAGAGTGGAGGTAGAACTTTTTGAATGACGCTCGTATATCAAGGAGGTTCAACGCCCCCTCGGAAAAATGCCACAATGAAATACAATATGAAATATAATCTTCAGTAGATAGCAATGACTTCACAGAACAACCTGCTATCATTTGATAGCACTGTCTTTACATAACCATCAGCTATCTTCAGTAGATAGCAATTACTTCACATCAGCAACCTCAGTAAATATATATGACTTTACATAGCCATCAGCTAATATCAATAGATAACAATGACTTTATATGACCATTTCTAAATTGGCAAATACTGTATCAAGTTGACAATACCCTAACCCTAACCTTTAACCCTAACCCTAAGCCCTATAACTATAAATCTTAACCCAAGTCCCAAACCAAAACCCTAACCACAAGCAGCGCCCTTACCCTTACGCTCTGAAAACCTTAACCCGAATATCCTAAACCCTAAACCATTACCCTAAGTCCAAACCCTAAACCCTAACCATAACTAATTCGGTGGGTTGGCACTGTATTTAGCAGTTCAGCATATAGGGGGCGAAATGTCAGGTAGGCGAAGTGTCCTGTTTCCCTTTAGTGGATACGTGGTGTGTGGGCACTATATCCAGCAGTTCAGCACGTAGGGGGTGAAATGGTAGGGATGCGAAATGTCCTGTTTCCCTTTAGTAGGTGAGAATAACTTCAGCTATCTTCAGCAGATAACAAAGACTTCACATAGCCTTCCGCTAATATCAGTAGGTAGCACTGACATCACATATAGCCATCAGCCATCTTCAGTAGATAGAAATGACTTCACATAGTCATCAGCTATCTTTAGTAGATAGCAATGACATCGCCATCAGCTATCTTCAGTAGATTCCCCACGAATACGCTCACACCCGGACCCCAACCTTCTTCTGAAGAAATGTTTTTCCTTGATTATAGCTATACTCAATAAAAGAAATATGAATCATATTTTACCTAACAACGCAAATTTACAAGATTGTAAAATTGCCCAAATTGTTAAAAGGTAGTATGCAAATTTATGTAGGTAAGGAACAGCAATGTTTAAAATTTGCTTCATTCCAAGTAAGTGATTATGTGATTATATGTGATTATTAGGCCTACATAATGGTTAAAGTTTGTTGAATTTTCAGATTGTCTGATTAGCATTATACTTGATGACCGTGCATGATGACGGTGAGGTGACCATGCAAATTGTATGCAAATTAGCTAATTTTCTATAATTGTTCTTCACGTGCAAAACATTGCAGACTCCACAGTTACAAACTTCAAACTATTCTCTACCTTCACAAGAAATCAGAGGAACTCCAGATACCTCTATCGAATTATTTTTTTTTTAAACAGACATTTATTACGGTTTTTCCACACATGACACATTAGTTTAGTGGTGCTTTGGTCAACTTCAAAGGACCTTTCTAGAGGGCGCAAACATGATTCAACAACGACATATTCGGAAAAATGCACCCTTTTTATAATTCGGAATAGAGATCACGGTGACTCATTTCGGAATAAAGAACCCTATTTAGATTTCGGAATGAAGAATGTTTTTTTCATATTCCGAATAGAGAGCAATTTTTTTCATATTCGGAGTAGAGAACACGGTGACTTGTTTCGGAATAAAGAACCTTTATTCGATTTCGGAATAGAGAACCCATTTTTCATATTCGGAATAACGAACTTTTTTCATATTCGGAATATAGAACCTTTTTGTTTTCGGAATAGAGAGCCTGTTTGTGTTTTGACAATTTTCGGAATAGATAACATTCGAAATAGAGAACCGTTTTTCGGAATAGCGAACCTTTAGTAACATTGTACACCCTTTGTCAGTGCACCCGATCTACTTTCGGCCCCAGGCACCCTGACCCAAAGTAAGCAGAGGCGTCGTTAGACCAATCGGATTGGGGGTGGTGGGGGTATACGGCATAATTTTGCCGACGGAAATATCTTGGTCTGTCTAATACAATTGTGAATTGTAGATCCCAATTTTATTTTTTCGCCAGGGCGCTTAAGAATCTAAAAAGTGTGTGTGTGTGTGTGGGGGTGTGTGTGGGGGGGGGTAATTATCAAAATTTTTCCTCAATATTTTTTTTTTCATTATTAACTACTTTTACAATAACAATATTGTATAACAACAACTTCCGCACATTGGCTTTTGTAATCTGCCGACAATCCTATATGTTTTGCCGACAACCGTCACTTTTGCCGACAACATTAAGAATTGGAGGAGGGGTGTCTCAACCCATACCACCCCACCCCCTTCTAGCGGCAGCCCGCAAAGTTACGTTACCGCAATCAAAAAGGAATGACTGGGCACCATACTAGGCCTAGCATATATTCCTTCCTTCCTATAGTTAAATCAATTATTAAAATTGTATGAAAACAACAAGTTAAAGGTTTAAAACTGGACCTGTTTTGGTTAATGCTAAGAACTTCATTACATTAGTGGCCACTTACTTTCAACTAGAGAGGAAGTTGAAACCTTAAGGGCTACGTGTATGAAACTATACCTATTCAGATAATGCATCAAAATACTGTGTGCAATAATGGAGAAGATATAAACATTTGGCCTTAAAATTCAATGTTGTAAATAATGTTGTTATGCTGGGCTGATTATATCAAATCCATATCAGTCAGAACAAGTACCTCTCAATGCAAATTTAAGAAGTTCATGGGCATTTGGTATTGTATATTTGGCCATGCACAGTTGATCTAGTTGGCTGGCAAACAAAATCTGATCTAAAGAAGTTCCTGAGCAGTATGTAATTTACTAACTTGAACTTCCAGACCACTATCAATCTGTCAACACCTATAACTATTGAAACTAATATCATCCCCAGGTAAAAAAAACCCTCCACTATGGGCTACAGAACAGTTTTATAAGTAATTTCATGGGAAATGAGGCTAATATTCTATGCCTACCTCAAGTTAGATATCTCACTGCTGCATATATATTATGAACTATGTCATAGGGAGTGAGGTTAATTTAGTAGCTAGCATTTATAGTCTGCATTTCCATTACCAGGCATTATCCTATCAAATATTATCCTATAAAATATTTTTAGTGAAGACAAAGCAAAAGCATTTGCAGAAGAAGCCTGACTTGGAGCTACTTAGGTTCAAAGGTCGACTTTAATTCCAAGGTCTAAACTGGATGTATATATTCACCCAGGTGTACCTGAGCGAAAAAAGGCTATATTATGTCATCATATAGGTCAGGTTATAGGTCACTTGGTTCAGGTCAAATTTAGGCATCTATTTTGAAAATTTTGTGATAGTCTGTGATATTATAATGAGGCATCAATTTTAATATTTTGTTTTTTACTGGATATAATATTGAAAAGGTGTGAGGTGGATATACTAAAATACCTTGGGATGTAAATGGTGAGTACAATTTAGATTGCCTAGTTGAGATGGATTGGACACATAAATATAAAATAGTTACCAAAATCACAAAAGTGAAGCTTACGAAAAACTACCTAATATGGTGGTATAGGTGACAAGAATTGCTGTAGTGTGGTTGTGGAGGTCATGTCATGTCCCTAAATGCGAAAAAAATGCGGATAAAAGAGCTTTTCCGACGGTGTAACCTTCAAAACGCATAAAAATGTAAAAGAGCCCAATACGTAACAAAAAATTAGACCCACACGAATTTTTTCTTTCTTCGATAAATATTAACCGGAGGTTAAGTCATGTCCATATAAATTATACGAATAAATCCGGATAAAGGAAGCTTTTCCGACAGTGTAACCTCCAAAACGCATAACGTAGCAAAAATTTAGACCCACTCGATTTTTTTTCTTTCTTCGATAAATATTAACTGGAGGTCATGTCATGTCCATAAATGCGAAAAAATGCGGATAAAAGAGCTTTTCCGACGGTGTAACCTTCAAAACGCATAAAAATGTAAAAGAGCCCAATACGTAACAAAAATTAGACCCACTCGAATTGTTTTCTTTCTTCGATAAATATTAACCGGAGGTCAAGTCATTTCCATATATGCGAAAAAATCCGGATAAAAGAGCTTTTCCGACAGTGTAACCTCCAAAACGCATAAAAAATGTATAGAGCCCAATACGTAACAAAAAATTAGACCCACTCGAATTTTTTTTCTTTCTTCGATAAATATTAACTGGAGGTCAAGTCATGTCCATATATGAGAAAAAATCCGGATAAAAGAGCTTTTCCGACAGTGTAACCTCCAAAACGCATACAAAAATGTATAGAGCCCAATACGTAACAAAAAATTAGACCCACTCGAATTGTTTTCTTTCTTCGATAAATATTAACCGGAGGTCAAGTCATTTCCATATATGCGAAAAAATCCGGATAAAAGAGCTTTTCCGACAGTGTAACCTCCAAAACACATAAAAAATGTAAAGAGCCCAATACGTAAAAAAAAATTAGACCCACTCGAATTGTTTTCTTTGTTCGATAAATATTAACTGGAGGTCAGGTCATGTCCATATATGCGAAAAATCCGGATAAAAGAGCTTTACCGACCGTGTAACGCATAAAGAATGTATAGAGCCCAATACGTAACAAAAAAAATTAGACCCACTCGAAATTTTTTCTTTCTTCGATAAATATTAAATGGAGGTCAGGTCATGTCCATATATGCGAAAAAATCCGGATAAAAGAGCTTTTCCGACAGTGTAACCTCCAAAACACATAAAAAATGTAAAGAACCCAATACGTAACAAAAAATTAGACACACTCGAATTTTTTTCTTTCTTCGATAAATATTAACTGGAGGTCAGGTCATGTCCATATATGCGAAAAAATCCGGATAAAGGAGCTTTACCGACAGTGTAACGCATAAAGAATGTATAGAGCCCAATACGTAACAAAAAAAATTAGACCCACTCGAATTGTTTTCTTTGTTCGATAAATATTAACTGGAGGTCAGGTCATGTCCATATATGCGAAAAAAATCCGGATAAAAGAGCTTTTCCGACAGTGTAACCTCCAAAACGCATAAAAAATGTAAAGAGCCCAATACGTAACAAAAAATTAGACCCACTCGAATTTTTTTTTCTTTCTTCGATAAATATTAACTGGAGGTCATGTCATGTCCATATATGCGAAAAAATCCGGACAAAGGAGCTTTACCGACAGTGTAACGCATAAAGAATGTATAGAGCCCAATACGTAACAAAAAATTAGACCCACTCGAATTGTTTTCTTTGTTCGATAAATATTAACTGGAGGTCAGGTCATGTCCATATATGCGAAAAAATCCGGATAAAAGAGCTTTACCGACCGTGTAACGCATAAAGAATGTATAGAGCCCAATACGTAACAAAAAATTAGACCCACTCGATTTTTTTTTTTTTTTTTCGATAAATATTAACCGAAGGTTAGGTCATGTCCATATATGCAAAAAAATCGGGATAAAAGAGCTTTTCCGACAGTGTAACCTCCAAAACGCATAAAAAATGTAAAGAGCCCAATACGTAACAAAAAGTTAGACCCACTCGAATTTTTTTCTTTCTTCGATAAATATTAACTGGAGGTCAGCTCATGTCCATGTATGCGAAAAAATCCGGATAAAAGAGCTTTACCGACAGTGTAACCTCCAAAACACATAAAAATGTATAGAGCCCAATACGTAACAAAAAATTAGACCCACTCGAATTGTTTTCTTTCTTCGATAAATATTAACCGGAGGTCAAGTCATGTCCATATATGAGAAAAAATCCGGATAAAAGAGCTTTTCCGACAGTGTAACCTCCAAAACACATAAAAAATGTAAAGAGCTCAATACGTAACAAAAAATTAGACCCACTCGAATTTTTTTTCTTTGTTCGATAAATATTAACTGGAGGTCAGGTCATGTCCATATATGCGAAAAAATCCGGATAAAAGAGCTTTTCCGACAGTGTAACCTCCAAAACGCATAAAAAATGTAAAGAGCCCAATACGTAACAAAAAATTAGACCCACTCGAATTTTTTTTCTTTCTTCGATAAATATTAACTGGAGGTCATGTCATGTCCATATATGCGAAAAGATCCGGATAAAGGAGCTTTACCGACAGTGTAACGTATAAAGAATGTATAGAGCCCAATACGTAACAAAAAATTAGACCCACTCGAATTGTTTTCTTTGTTCGATAAATATTAACTGGAGGTCAGGTCATGTCCATATATGCGAAAAAATCCGGATAAAAGAGCTTTACCGACCGTGTAACGCATAAAGAATGTATAGAGCCCAATACGTAACAAAAAATTAGACCCACTCGATTTTTTTTCTTTCTTCGATAAATATTAAATGGAGGTCAGGTCATGTCCATATATGCAAAAAAATCCGGATAAAAGAGCTTTTCCGACAGTGTAACCTCCAAAACGCATAAAAAATGTAAAGAGTCCAATACGTAACAAAAAGTTAGACCCACTCGAATTTTTTTCTTTCTTCGATAAATATTAACTGGAGGTGAGCTCATGTCCATGTATGCGAAAAAATCCGGATAAAAGAGCTTTACCGACAGTGTAACCTCCAAAACACATAAAAAATGTATAGAGCCCAATACGTAACAACAAATTAGACCCACTCGAATTGTTTTCTTTGTTCGATAAATATTACCGGGAGGTCAGGTCATGTCCATATATGCGAAAAAATCCGGATAAAAGAGCTTTACCGACCGTGTAACGCATAAAGAATGTATAGAGCCCAATACGTAACAAAAAATTAGACCCACTCGAATTGTTTTCTTTGTTCGATAAATATTAACTGGAGGTCAGGTCATGTCCATATATGCGAAAAATCCGGATAAAAGAGCTTTACCGACCGTGTTACGCATAAAGAATGTACAGAGCCCAATACGTAACAAAAAATTAGACCCACTCGATTTTTTTTCTTTCTTCGATAAATATTAAATGGAGGTCAGGTCATGTCCATATATGCAAAAAAATCCGGATAAAAGAGCTTTTCCGACAGTGTAACCTCCAAAACGCATAAAAAATGTAATGAGCCCAATACGTAACAAAAAATTAGACCCACTCGAATTTTTTCTTTCTTCGATAAATATTAACTGGAGGTCAGCTCATGTCCATGTATGCGAAAAAATCCGGATAAAAGAGCTTTACCGACAGTGTAACCTCCAAAACACATAAAAAATGTATAGAGCCCAATACGTAACAAAAAATTAGACCCACTCGAATTGTTTTCTTTCTTCGATAAATATTAACCGGAGGTCAAGTCATGTCCATATAGGCGTAAAAATCCGGATTAAAGAGCTTTTCCGACAGTGTAGCCTCCATAACGCATAAAAAATGTAAAGAGCCCAATACGTAACAAAAAAATTAGACCCACTCGAATTTTTTTTCTTTTTTCGATAAATATTAACTGGAGGTCAGCTCATGTCCATATATGCGAAAAACTCCGGATAAAAGAGCTTTACCGACAGTGTAACCTCCAAAACACATAAAAAATGTATAGAGCCCAATACGTAACAAAAAAAATCCAGCCGAAAAACACTGACAAATTTTTTGTTCTAAAAATACTCAAAATGACTCTAGAAAGAGTCACAAATGACTCAAAATTAGTTACTGGGTCAATATAAAGTAATTCTATAACAAAAACACGCACTAATAACCATAATTTGCTTTAAAAATAACCAGAGCCCAATACGTAACAAGAAAAATTCTATGTCTAAAGAAAAAACACTGTCAATTTTTTTTCTAGAAGAAATTTTTTTCTAAAATGACTCAAAATGAGTTACTGAGTCAATATAAAGTAATTCTATAACAAAAACATGCACCTAATAACCATAATCAGCTTTGTTCTAGAATTATTCAAAATGACTCAAAATGAGTTACCGGGTCAATATAAAGTAAGTTTATAGCAAACAAAAAATGCAACTAATCACCACAATAACCAGAGACCAATACATAACAAAAAATTCTAAGTCTAGAGAAAAACACTGTACAAAATAATTTTCTAGAACGACTCAAAATGACTCAAAAGGATTTACTGAGTCAATATAAAGTAATTCTATAACAAAAACATGCACCTAAAACCCATAATTTGCTTTAAAAATAACCAGAGCCCAAAACGTAACAAAAAAAATTCTAAGTCTAGAGAAAAAACACTGTCAAAATTTTTTTTCTAGAAAGACTCAAAATGACTCAAAAGGATTTACTGAGTCAATTTAAAGGAATTCTATAACAAAAACATGCACCTAAAACCCATAATTTGCTTTAAAAATAACCAGAGCCCAATACGTAACAAAAAAATTCTAAGTCTAGAGAAAAAACACTGTCAATTTTTTTTTTCTAGAAAGACTCAAAATGTCTCAAAAGGATTTACTGAGTCAATATAAAGTAATTCTATAACAAAAACATGCATTTAATCATGATAATGTCCTTTTAAAATAACCAGAGGCCAATACGTAACAAATAAATTCCAAGTCTAGAGATAAAACACTGTCAAATATTTTGTTCTAGAAAGACTCAAAATGAGTTACTGGGTCAATATAAAGTACTTCTATAAAAACACATGCACATAATATCCGTAATTTGCTTGAAAAACAACCGGAGCCCAATACGTAACAAAAAATGTATAGAGCCCAATACGTAACAAAAACCACTACAGAGGGAGGGAGTATGAATAAAGTAATTTTAATCAAATTTTAGTTTTGTTACGTATTGGGCGGGATGAATTATTTTTTACCACTTTTTGTTCTAGGTAGAAGTGGTTGAGCCCAATACGTATCAAATTGATACGTACTGGGATTTTGTTACGTACTGGGCTCTTACAAATGTGATCGTCGTAAGGTAGAGCGAAAATGGATCTCGAGTGGACTGACAGTTGATTTTGAGCATTTCAAAGAACTTAAAAACAAATATAATACTTCTCTGTACAATGCAAAATGTGAATTCTTCAATCAGAAGATCCTTGATTGTGGTAATGACTTTAAGTCGATGTTTGCTGTCATTGGCGACATCTTTCAGAATAAGAAATCTTCTAAACTGCCAGATCACAACTGTTCGTATGAGTTGGCAAATCGCTTTGCATCTTATTTTTCGCCTAAGATACAGACAATCAGGTTGAGTCTCGCGTCAAGTGATCCTTTGCCTTCCGAAAATCAAACAACTTCGGAGTTGTCTTGGACGGAGTTTAGCACGGTTTCTGAAACAGATGTTAAGGACATTATTATGGAGTCTTCTAGTGCCTCTGGGCTTCTTGATCCCCTGGTTAATCAAGAAATTACTTGATTCGCTGCTGCGTATTATCACATCCGTCGTGAATATGTCCCTTAAAGAAGGAGATGTTACATCTTCAATGAAATCTGCTGTGATTAAGCCTTTGCTCAAGAAACAGAACTTGGATGCTAACAACTTAAAAAACTATCGCCCTGTCAGCAACCTTTCCTTCCTGTCAAAAGTCCTTGAACGTATTGTCGCTAAGCAGCTCAAACATATGTCTGATCACAATCTCAACGAACCTTTCCAATCAGCATATAAGCAATACCACAGCACAGAGTCTGCTTTGTTTTCAGTGCACAATGATATTTTATGTGCAATGGAAAACCAAGGTGTTATCTTGCTTGTTTTGTTGGACCTCAGCAGTGCATTTGACACTATCGATCACGCTATGTTACTTGCCAGATTACAACATCATCTTGGAATAAAGGCTACCATCTTGGACTGGTTTTCATCATATCTTTCGGATCGGAATCAATGTGTGCATATAAACGGGAAGTACTCTGCTCCACAACACCTGCAGTACGGAGTGCCACAGGGGCTTGGGCCCTTGTTGTTTTCGATTTACATCCTTCCTCTTGGTGACATTATTCGTAGACACGGGATGAAACTTCACATCTACGCTGATGACACCCAAGTTTATGTGTCTGTTTGCCCCACATCTTCAAGTGGTGTGAATCTTGCTGTGTCCAAACTTGAGCAGTGTGTGAATGACATAAATATATGAATGTCTGAGAATTATCTCAAGTTGAACG
Organism: Amphiura filiformis; assembly: GCF_039555335.1. Lineage (NCBI taxonomy): Eukaryota > Metazoa > Echinodermata > Ophiuroidea > Amphilepidida > Amphiuridae > Amphiura > Amphiura filiformis. Next base: position 11,635,224 of record NC_092642.1, on the reverse strand, counting down.
CTGATAAAACCGAGGTGCTTGGTTACAGATCCCAACTGGCCAAGATCCATCTTCCGAATGTTAACATCGCAGGTGTTGATATAGCTGTCAAATCTGACCCAGTGAAGAACCTTGGAGTTATGTTTGACCCGGGTTTGACAATGGCTGCTCAAGTTGCAAGTATTACTAAGTCCGCCAATTTCCAACTTGTCAATATTGGTAGGGCGAGGAAAATGTTAACCACGGACTCCGCCAAATTAGCTGTTCACACCTTAGTCACATCTAGACTCGATTACTGCAACAGTTTGTTAGCAGGTATCAACAACAATCTCCTTAAAAGACTCCAGAACATTCAACGCACTGCAGCTAGGTTGATCATTAGAAAGCGAAAATACGACCCCATCTCTGACGATCTCATCAACTTGCATTGGTTGCCTGTTAAGCAAAGAATTGACTTTAAGATCATGGTTCTAACATACAAATCTCTCCACCAACAGGCTCCTGAATATCTTTCAAGCATGCTCCAGATACAGACTGACCGCAGGCCGTTACGTTCCTCCTCTGCACCACTATTATTCGAACCCAGAACTTACCACCGAACATTTGCAGACCGTGCTTTTACATGCTACGCACCTCGTCAATGGAACCGGCTACCGAAACATATCAGAAATGCAAACTCTCTTCTCATTTTCAAAAGACTCTTGAAATGCCATTTGTTTAATGTTGCCTATGGACTGTAATTTTATTTGGTTTAAGTGTTTATCAGCGCCTTAGTACAATTGTTTGGTTTTAGGCGCTATATAAATTTCAGTTGTATTGTATTGTATTGTATTGTATGTTAATAATTATGTTACATGCAAAAATAATTGAAAAAACCGACACATGTAACTGATGTAATTTCAACCAAGCATTTCACTCTTGCGTAGTGAATATGGATGTGGATGACGGCGTGCTGCCATTCATAATACAGTTCATTCATCAAAATATCAAACTCACTCGATAGTATCGACCATAAAGTATATTCTAACTAAATTTGGACACCATCCGGCTATTTTCCCTATTATATATGTACCATGCAATATTCATAAATATTGGTCATAATGCCCCTATTTGGCAATATACACAAATATTATACACAGAAATATATACGCTAGAAATTCACACACACGGAAACCCGCTCGTTCCTCTTTGGATGTTCACTGAGGTATGACGAGTGTGGCCTTCAGCTAACTTCAGCGCGTAAAATTGGGAAAGCTATTTTACATAACAAAGGGTTATTTCCCGATACACTGTTGAGCAAGGAAAGTGGTTATTTGCATAGTAAATACACTATTAAATCACGGCGAGATGTAACTTGGGTGATGTCATAGCTCATTAAAGGTTGTCACTAGGTGTATAGCAACCTGTTGTAATGCATGCCCTGCGGGGCTATTTTATATTGGAACTCCGTTACTTGGAAATCTTTTCTATGGGCTTGTGGCTTTTTGTGTTTTTTAAGCCCTGCCGCGCTGGGTGCCGGTAATTTTAATAGGAGTCACCCAAGCCAGTCATGAAAGCAAGTGTGACGAGCTGCCTTTGCATCTTCAATGACCATCTCTACTGTCGATTAGTGGGTTGCATCGTAATCCAAAGTCTCATTCTAGCCCAATTGTCTTGTCATGTTCCTAACTCTACTGAATAGAGAATGTGACTGGTGCGATTCACTATTTTAGTCCGTTCCGCTTGATTACATGGGCACTCTCTATTAGCAAACCTTGACACAAGAACTGCACAACTTTGGCTTTTGGTGTGTGGAATTGATTTGGCAAAATATTTGTCCCCTGCTGGACGGCTCACGGGAGGGATCAATTTTCAAAATGGTTCCAAAAAGGTTTCGAGATGCAAAGCATATTACTCGTCTTTTACAAGGATTAATAAAATATATGGTTTTACACATATTGTATGGTTATGCAAATTGAGGGCAAAGGTCAACCAACGATCAAAATGTATCTTTACACTTTAAAAGACAAGATCCTATCATTTGATAACTAAACAATAATTGGGTAAATATACGACACCATTAAATCACATATTTACTCAATTATTATATCATATCTTATCCACCAAAACCTGAACTAATTAGCCTGTTTGTCATTTTTGAAATAATGGTGTTCAGAATTTGTATGCAGGGTGTCTCAGAATATGCTATGGTATATTTGAAAGGGAAACAGACAAAATAGTGCGAAAATGATTTGTAGCTAGGGCTATAGCAAAATTTTTGGATATCATTTGATGTGAATTCATCCTATCAAATCCATTTTTTGATGACATACCTTGTTACAATTTCATGCTGCTACCCAGCACTTCATCAGACTGGCAACCTTGCTTCTTCTTCTTTCCTGAAGATGCTGCCGGTGGCGGCGCTAGAAGCTGGTTGAAAATATTCGGTAATAAATAATTCCCCTCGTCTCTGTTCATGGTGTTTCGCCCTCGTTTCCTGATCCAAATTGCCTCTCTAATCTGTAACAATAGAACTTTAATGTTGCGTGTAAATATAGTCTCGCGGAGCATTTTTAGTTTTCTTTGTCAGTCGTTTATTTTTAAAACTTGTTGGTCAAAGCTACCGCGTAACTCTAATTCTGCAAATATTGTCGCCTTTGTGGATCTTCTGCGACCTCTACAAGCCAAGTTACGAAGATTTGAATAGGCGGGTGTCGTAGGCCTATTTCGAAAATGACAAACAGGCCAATTAGTTCAGTTGGTAGAAGGGTCTGTCGTGCACCTTTGGAAATCTACTACATAGATAAGCTATGTTAAAACACGTAAAATGAACTCAAATAAGAAAAGATTGTACTATCTAGAATGCCTTTTATTGCCAACAATCCAGCAATGGTCAACCCCATTTCCGCATTTAAAGAGCCTATTTCCTAGGTAATGAAGTATCCTGGATGGTGAAAACTATTCTTTTTTCGATTTCATTTTACATGACGAACAATTTGAGACCATTTTCATTGAAATCAGAGTACTTTCGACCCCTGTGTGGCTAAAAAAATGATCACGCCTAATTTTGACCTTTCTGCTTATAACTTAAGGAAGGTATGTCACATATAGGTCGAACTATACTTTTTCTGAATCATTATGACTAGAGGAATACCTTGGTGTGGTTTTTGATAAAATCTGAGCATTTTGAAATTTCAATCATGTTGTATGAAATTTGACCCCTAGGAACACTTTTGGAATTTTTAAACATATCTTACCATTTTCTACGCATGTTTTTCTGATTTTAAAGTATATTTCCGAGGGTGCACGATAGACCCTTCTACCAACTGAAATAAAGTATAACAAGCATGACAAACGGAACATAAAGACAACACATTTTCTTCAGTCATTTTTTTAATAACGCTGTCTTTTATTGTTTCTTTTTCCCCCTCTATTTTCTTTTCACTACGTTTACTTGTTTGTTCTACTTCTTTTGTGTCATTGTTTCAATTTTCTTCAGTTATTTTGTTTCAGATTTTTTGTTTATCGTATACAACTATTGGTTAGCGATATCGTATGCTCCTGATTAGGCATCAGGATCAAAACGGACAAAGAGAGGCTATGGTAGCTTTCAAAGAGTCCACCCTGTGGAAAACTTATGGGACATCCTAAAGAGGAGATCAATAAGATGATGCCAGAGCCCCTTGGTGCGCCGAATTCTTCTCAAGCAACGTAACCGATTTGTCACGGTGAGATCAGACGCCAGTTGATGTCAAAATACTAAAGGAAACTATATCAAAAGAACCAAAAAGACCTGAAAAAAACTGAGATAAGTACAGTGAAGAAATTTGAAACAAAAACATATGCTTGGACCACATTTCTTTTATTTTATGTACACGTTTAGTATTAGACATAAAGCTAAGAGTGACTTTGAATGGAATTTGTTTAGGGATAGATACACCGATGCAATTGTGATAATAATAGTATCGTCAATACCAATTTACTGCTTTAACCAAGCATTCATGACCGCGTTGCCCGTCGGGTCAACAAACTTTTCCCTTGCCAATCTCTTAATTGCCTTTGAAGTATGATACCGAAAATCAGGTTTGGGTGACAGGATAACATCTTGTAATTGTTTCGCCAAATCTTGAGGGTCCAGCACATCATTTCCTATGACGATTTCCGGGTCAAAGGTTAGCATATGTGTCACAATCCTTCGCTCTTCTGCTGTTGGGATCGACTCGGCTGTTTTTGCAAATATAACACTAGGGTTTTCACCAAACTGTTTAGTCATATTGGTCGCCACGTAACCTGGCTCAATCAAAGAAACCCTGCAAATCAACAGTTCCAAAAATTTCAAGTTCAACATGGAAATCAAGGGCGTTAACCGAAAGTTGTTGTGGAGAACTAAAAAGGCGACTTCAGTCGCGAGGGAAAATTGTCAGCAAAGACGTGTGAGTAATCTCGGGATGCTGCTTCGATGTTTGTTATTAATGACCTATCAACTAATTTTTCAAACTTAATTGTAATTGTAAATTTGTATGCAAAGATCAATGTTATCACAGGTGACCGTTTTATAAATTTCATAAATAATAAGGCTCTGTTACCTAACATGATTGTAGTCTACTTACCAGATGTTAAATTTCCTCAATGGTGGAGCAATAGACTCACTGAAACCCTCCACGGCAAACTTGGTGGCAGTGTATTGTACATAATGTGGAATACCTAAAAAAAGTCATAACATATCTTTAATTTAAATTTTAGAATGTACGTATCAGACTTTTTAATGAACATTATTGTGGCATTCTGATACAGAAGGTAACTGTAACAATAACTATTAACCACCCTCTTACGGGTTTCAATCTCGGGGAAAAGTGAGGACACGTCTGTCATGTTTTTAGATGGGGGAAAAATATCAAAATGTCCCTCACATTTTTTACATACAAGAGCTTATGATTTGAAAAGACCCCCACTTGAGATCATTCTATTCATAGCTATAATTGGCAGCATTAAACCATTTCTGGTGTTTTCCCTAGCTATATGCCTAATGAAAAAAGACTACATGTATGGTGATGGTGGTGCATTTTCCTTTGATATGTCAATGTGTATAATCTCAAATTATTGAATATATCCCGTTATTTTAAAAGCTATTGCTTGACTTGCAATTGAATATATGTGTTGAATCGGCGCTTTGAAAACAAAAACTGACAAAAAGTTTTTTTCTTGAGTAAGTAACGTTAAAGAGGATGAGCATGCGCAGAACATAAAAATGAGTCATTTCAGATGATGAATGGCAACGCTGCATTCGTAGTGGGAATGAATCTTTTTATCGTACGTGGTGGTGTACTTAGCATGAGCCGAACAAAATCACCATGCGTGGCTGTTGAAGAACTAGTGGATTCGCCCTACTATCACGCCCATTTTTGATACAAAGATATAGGGATGATGACGCTGTGTTGTGGCCTGTTCTGCAATAACCATTAATGGGTTAAAATGTGATGTTTGATTAGAGCAAACACGATATTATATGATCCTGTGCCATATACTGGGGTACCCAAAAAGGTGGCTTTGTTACATTTTGATGTGCAGTTTGGATTTCAAAACAATGTCTCTTGGGTATTCCTTCACTTAGAAGATTCAATTAGGTCTTAAATTGAGGCTAATTTATTCTATATTACTCATGTTTTTATCCTGTTTTAAAATATTTTTCAATTATTTTCTTATGACGTTTGGCATGAAATGTGCCAAGGGTGGCTGAGGATTAGGGGAGGAGGATTAGGGAGGGATTCATATTGTAAATTTGATTTAAAACTCTCTTTAAAAATTTGAATCTAGTAAAAAAACGTCTAAATGAACTCCCAGACATCTAAACCAAGTAAATAAATACAGAAGTTCATTTAAAAGACCAATACTTGCTCAGAATGATTGTAAATGTGGAAAAAAGAGGTGGGGTTACATCTTCCCTACTTTGTGATTGTTTTTGCCCGCACTCTCTCATTTTTTAACCGATTTCCATAAAAAAGGTGTCAAAATGCTCAGAAGGATAAACCACTTCAAATGAGATGTGTAGGTAAAATGTTTGAACCATTTCATTTTTTTACTATGTAACACAAAGGTACCCCAGGTTGTGACACAGGACCATATGCACCAAATGGCTTCAATTGGAGTGTAATTTTGTAAGATATTTCCAATAAAAGTAAACGATTATTGTTGAAGAAAAAGCAAGTACCTCGGAATCCAATTCCGCTTGAGATTTGAATGATCCTGCCACTCCGTTTATCTTTCATGTACGGGACTACTGCCCTAGTCATTCTGACGCATCCAAAATAGTTGACTTCCATTAGGTCATAGTAGGTCTCCATTGGACTGGTTTCCCACCAGGCTCCACTTTGCAATGCTGCGTTATTTACTGAAAAAAGTGTGAGATTTCTTCTACATTTACATTTTTGGATATTTTCTATGGTAATTTTGAAATTGACAGAAACATTGGATCTGTTTCCCACTAAGCTTTACCAGAGTCCTGCGTTGACTAAAATAATTTGATATTGTCCTTATTCTATATCATCATCATCATCATCATCATCATCATCATCATCATCATCATCATCATCATCATCATCATCATCAAAAAAAACCATAAGCTTCGACCACATTTGTTTTATTTTTTTTTTTTTTAAATGCGCAATTTTAGTGAAATTTCATAATGCCCTTATTATAGTCTTACCCAAAACATCAATTTTTCCTTCAATCTCGATCATTTCTTTTAAAGTGTTATCAATAGTTTCTTGTTTGGTAACATCCAATTCCCGAATAAACAGTGTATCGTCAAGCATATTTCCTGCCTCTGTTTTCAACTCCTCTTGTCTTGTCGCCATATTACGCATGGTAGCATACACCTTGAAGCGACGTTGTGGATCTCGTGCAAGAAACAAAGCTGCTTCCTTGCCGATGCCTTGGGCACAACCTGTGATCAGAATAACTTGCGAAGAAGCCACCGGTGAAGCCATGTTTGGTTGTCTGCTGCCAGATCAAGTATATACGGTACCTGAGACATTGCAAATAATGAGATAATGGACTGTATGTTGAAAGTATTTATCGCAGTTACATCGCAACAATTTTGATATAAACGATTTGATCAAAAGTATCTTCTAATCATAAATCTGGAAGCAGACTTGTAGTATTGGGACCCGCCATGAGTACGGATACGGGTATGGGTCCCAAGCCATGAGTACGGGTACGGGTACGGGTCCCAGACCATGGGTACTGGTACGGGTCCCAGGCCATGGGTACGGGTACGGGTCCCTAGCCATGAGTACGGGTACGGGTACGGGTCCGAACTCAAAATAGGGTGCAAGTATGAGTACAGATACGGGCCACGGAAATTGGGACTCAAATACTTCTGTGGGTCCCATTATGGGTATAAACAAAGCTATTGTTATTGGAGTAAACATTAATTTATTGGCATTATGCCTTGCTGCAAATACACTCTTTGATGTCATTTATACCACAAAAAATAAATAAAACTACATTCCGCACCACAAAAAATTTATAAAGAGAAATTTATTATGTCATAATCATGCGCAACATAAATGGTATGCTGTTATGTGGCCATGAGTTGCTGAGACATTTTTATTTGCTAACAAGTACTCTCATTTACAAAAAAATTGTAGAACTGGTTTTGTGGAATTAATCAAGTAAAAAAAAGCGCAGTGATTTATAGTGCGCTACGCACAGGCACAACGCCTAGACGTTGATCCACAAGCACACTTTACAGGTTGTCGCTGACCACTATGGCCACATCATTCCCTAAACCATTAAACAACAAATCAGGGACTTTGCTGCTTCAAGAGCGCACACCCTAGACATACCACAAATAACCATCGCAACCAGGATCAGCTCCCCGAGTTTCGTACAGGTTACAACGAGACAAAATTAGCAGTGAGTTCCTTGTCCAGGGGAATTTCAAGCTAACTCAATTTTCCACGAGAGCATATTAGACACCACCAGGGTTCGAACTCGTAACCTCTCGCACCATAGTCGAACGCCTTACGTATAAACAAAAAGAGATGTATAATAGTGGTGGTCTTATGAGATGATATTGAAATGACCAGACTGCCATTTGTGATTTAAATTTACTAAACCAGACATCTTTAATTTTTTTTGGGTTAATAACGCCAGCGTCCGAGTACGGTATTTTGACTACTTCCTCGCCCCTGTTCAATTACGCGCACGCGGGGAAGTAGTAAAAACTTCCGCACCCCTACTACCACACGGTGTCTCGACCCCGCGCGTCACCGTTCCTTCAGACGTTAGCGATATGCTACACAACGGCGATTTTGCAGATGCGTTTATCGTGAAAATAGCTGAAAATGGCGTCTGCTGTAGTTATTTTGCTGATATTATCGATGGATGATAACACGCGAATTTGACGTTGTATGAAACAAAATGTTATTTATGGAAAGTTGAAAAGAAAATTAGAATAATAGGCCTATAGGTCAAAATATGGATTGAACAGAAATTGAATAGATTGAACAGAAATCCTCCAATAAAATCAGGTAAGCAAAATATTAAGCTTTTTTACCATGCTGGCCGGCACGTTGACTAGTGAAAATATTTATGAGGTATAGTAAAACAAATACAACATGTTTCATTTCGGCACGCGCCGGGAAGTAGTCAAATCATCCAACACCTCGGGACCAGTAGTTTTGACTACTTCACCTCAAAAGTATATGATTTGTAGAATGAACTTTTGTAAAACATCAAAGTGTTATTTGTCAATAATTTATTGATTTAGATAATGAAAATCGATTGTTTTTGGCTGCTTCGACCAACAATACCTTGTCTACCCTTAAAGCCTGATCATTAAAGCTGATGTCAATGATCATCGACCAACTTGAACATCACTTTGTGAAGTGTCATATTGATACTAATAATTAAAATAAATTAAGAAAAGAACAAACGAGAACAATAATACATATCTTCTTACCGTATATCCGAGAAAGCAATAATGGTTTTCATGTAATACAAAGTTATTGGCAAGCAATACTAACTAACACGTTATGACCTCAGTATGACTCCGTAGTCCGTTCGAGATTCCAGCTATATAACTACTAAATAACACTGAACAAAAAGGTTGCTAAATATTTCTTACCCTTCAGGTAGCACGATTTTTATGCTTCGATTCATTTGACACAAAAGGTACTTTGACCAGAAAGACAAATATATTTGGTGCCTGTGCATTTTCAGTATTTACTATCCTAATGGAATGCATAAAGTATTTTGATTTTAATAATATTTGTTGGTATAATTGATCACCTACTGCACATCGGTATCAACAACACATTCATTAATTTTAGTTAAAGCACGTCATTCAACTTCAAACGTAATGATTAATATAATATTGGAAAGTCAATTAAAGCCATAATGTAAGATCTTATAATATGAAATTGTTGGTTTTTTTTCAAGCCTGACTTTTGACATATTTGTAATGTTTACACATGTCCCAACTTGCACCTAATTGGAATCTGCCAAATTTGTTGTGATTGTAACTGTAAGTCAACAGAGCAATAATTCATAAAATTATGACTTTATATCCTCCTATAGAACTGCATGTTAAACGGCCAAAATAACAAGTATTCATGATCGCGTTGCCCGTCGGGTCAACAAACTTTTCCCTTGCCAATCTTTTAATTGTCTTAGAAGTCTGATAGCGAAAATCAGGTTTGGGTGAAAGGATAAATCTAGAGGATCCAGCACATCATTTCCTACGACGATTTCCGGGTCAGAGGTTAATATATGTGTCACAATCCTTCGCTCTTCTGCTATTGGGATCACTTCGGCTGCTTTTGCAAATAGATCACTAGGGTTTTCACCCAACTGTTTAACCCACATATTGGTCGCTACGTAACCAGGCTCGATCAAAGAAACCCTGCAAATCAAGAGATCCAAATATTTCAAGTTAATGGTTTATTGAGAAGGAATGAGCCCATAAGGAATTAACGTACTTCAACATCTTGGCTCAGAAGAGTTATGTCAAAAGATAAGCACGTGGTGAATATTTTGTTCGGCCCGTGAGTACGTTAATTCCTTATGGGCTCATTCCTTCTCAATAAACCACTAACTTGAAATATTTGGATCTCTTGATTTGCAGGGTTTCTTTGATCGAGCCTGGTTACGTAGCGACCAATATGTGGGTTAAATAGTTTGGTGAAAACCCTAGTGATCTATTTGCAAAAGCAGCCGAGGTGATCCCAATAGCAGAAGAGCGAAGGATTGTGACACATAATTATGCTAACCTCTGACCCGGAAATCGTTGTAGGAAATGATGTGCTGGAACCTCAAGATTTGGCGAAACAGTTGCAAGATGTTATCCTTTCACCCAAACCTGATTTTCGCAATCAGACTTCTAAGACAATTAAAAGATTGGCAAGGGAAAAGTTTGTTGACCCGACGGGTAACACGATCATGAATGCTTGGTTGAAGCAGTAAACTGGAATTGACGATATTATAATTATCACACTTGCAACTTACAGTGTATCTAACCTTAATTGACGATACTATAATTATTACACTTGCACCTTACTGTGTATCGATCGAACACTGATCAAATTCCATTCAACGTCATCCTTGAATACGAGGAATGTCCTTCTGATATCAAATATATCAAAGATCCCGTGCATATTAGTAAAGAATAATAAAATCAAAACCAAGCAAGTTGTGTTTTTCTTTCTAAGCTGGGCATACTTTTAAGGAAAACAGTTGCGAAGTAAACTTAGCAAGACCGACATTAGAAGCTTTTTGCAAAGTCAGCCAAATAAGGGGCCCCGCCGTAACAGGCCTACGGGAGTCAGAAAGGAGCATGAGGACACCCCTGTTTTTAAACAACATTTTTTACCTCCTTTCTGACTCCCGTAGGCACGTACTATAAAGCGAATTCCCTGGGTACTCTGAACTACTCTGCAAAATGGAATTTTGTGCAGGTTTTGAATTGCTTAGCTCAATTATTTTGCGTGGGCGATTATTCATTTCGCTTATGTTGTATAATTTTTTCTTAAGGATACGATACATGATTTACCGACAAGTGCCTCATTTCGGAATGCGATCATGAATTTCTAAGAAAAAAAGTTTCCACAGGCTTCGTTGGGATTCGAACCAGCGATTCGAAACTTCCTTCGATTACGCGTCTAGCGCTTTCCCGCTCGGCCACAATGGCAGCATTACTCGTCGAGTGGTCGATAGACGTCCCAATAAATCGGACTTAGTCACCGGTCAGTTCTACAGCATAGATATCCATGGCTAACGATGGTTAACTATGGAAACACGTTAAAGGACATCAAGAAAATTTTCTAAGTTATTTATTTTGAGCTCTTTCGAGTATCGACTAGTAATGGATATATTCTGTAGATTTAGGTTTTGTCTGTGACTGCTAATGTGAGGCCGTCGTAGGTCGTACGGGGCTCAAACTCGGTGGGTGGGTGTAGTTCTGTCCTGGCAAGAAGAAGTTTATGTTCGTTAAGTCATCCGACCCCGGGCCCCGTCCAAGGGGTCATTTGAGGTCAAATGACTAAAAACTGTCATATGGGCATGAAACTAGGTCCTACAGGGCGGGCTCAAACTCGGTGGGTGGGTGTAGTTCTGTCCTGGCAAGAAGATGATCATGTTCGTTAAGTCATCCGACCCCGGGGCCCCCCCTCCCAGGGGTCATTTGAGGTCAAATGACTAAAACTGTCATATGGGCATGAAACTAGGTCGTACGAGGCTCAAACTCGGTGGGTGGGTGTAGTTCTGTCCTGGCAAGACGAAGTTTATGTTCGTTAAGTCATCCGACCCCGGGGCCCCCTCCCAGGGGTCATTTGAGGTCAAATGACTAAAAACTGTCATATGGGTATAAAACTAGGTCGTACGGGGCTCAAACGCGGTGGGTGGGTGTAGTTCTGTCCTGGCAAGAAGATGTTTATGTTCAAGTCATCTGATACCGGGGTCCCCTCCCAGGGGTCATCTGAGGTCAAATTACTAAAAAGTGTCGTATGGGCATGAAACTTGGTAGGTACAGTCAACATTTAAAACAACATTTTTTGAAGGTCATTTTGGGGTCATCCAAGGTCACCAACGGGTCATCTGAGGTCAAATTAGTAAAAACTCATATATGGACATGAAACTTGGTGGGTACAGTCAACATTTAGAGTTATAAGTTTAGGTCATTTTGGGGTCATCCAAGGTCACCCAGGGGTCATCTGAGGTCAAATTACTAAAACTGTCGTATGGGCATGAAACTTGGTGGGTACAGTCAACATTTAGAGCCAAATTTTTGGAAGGTCATTTTGGGGTCGCCAGGGGTCATGTGAGGTCAAATTAGTAAAAACTGTTGTATGGGCATGTCACCATCAGCCTGGTAATCGCGCCCAGCCGAGAACCGCCAAATATGGTAACCGCCTAGTCTATTTTAAAACTGATGCATCAATGACTATGTTCATCATGTCATTATTGTATCATTCTCACATACATTAGGAAATGAATTTGGAGAATAGAGGTCTTGCATGTGACCAGGAAAGTTGAAAAAGAAGGAGGAAGAACGGAATTATATCCTTGAGATAATCCCGTAGGTTATCCTGTCGCACCTATTCATAGTCCTTTATTCTCAAGTAGCTACACATCTACTTGAAAGTAGCCTTTGATGTGATGTGCCTTGCCGACTACGGTTGATTAATTTTCACTCCAGAATTGAAACCATATCCAATGTTTCTATAGATAATTCCTTGAAAGTATGACACGTGTGTGTTAAGTAGTGATGTTGCTCTGCAGGGATACCGCACGTGGATACTATAAGAAAGAAATGTAGTTTTGTAAAGATTCCAAAAAAATCCGCCCATTTTGGAATATATATTAATTATTTAGGAGAGTGTTTTAGGATTTTGTTAGAAACGGGATGATTTTTGATCATCTATATTTTGTTGTTTTAATGTATTTTCCTGTCATTTCCTGCAAACTTAATAAAGATATTTTGATAATTGAAAATAGTCTGTATCATAAATCGTAGAGGTTGAAAGCGTAACCAAGCGTGCAAAATTATTATTTGCCATGGAACTTCGGTCATATTTTATTTGAAATAAACTGGATGTTAGGATCTGCATGCATGGTATGCATGGTATTGATGGTATACAGACACTGACCTTTCCTAAAACCAGTAAGCAGCAACTTGTGTATCACACCCGTCATGGGTTCGAACCCTTTTGTTGTATTTTATTGTTAAACCTAAATAGCGTGATTGCTTTTGAATGAGCGGCAACACACATATTTTGTTTGAGGATAGCTGGATCTATCTCCTTCTTTTACATCTTCTCTGATGTGACATATCATCCCGTAAATATTGCGGACTACTCAAATGCATTCAACAAAAGCATGATTGCAATCAAATAGGTTGATGACAACATTTGTGATGCGATCAAGCAAAATCAGTCGGAACTCGGCAATAATAAATTTTCAGTTTCTTACAGGATAGTAAAAAACATTTACAAAGCTGGATTTTGCAGAAAACCCCATTGAAATTGAACAACCAGTTCCAAAGATATGAGCAATTAAAGAGTTTCCAAAACAAGAAGAAACAAAAGGAAAAATTTCCTTTATTTGGCTATATATCAAAATCAATATTTCCGAGTTCCGACTGATTTTGCTTGATCGCATCACATTTGATTGAATGGACTGCACTCCGCCATAACTACGGTGAAGGACACCGACTCAAATCCTTTGTTTGGAGCCAATCGATAATTTCATGCAGGGCCTCTATACTTTCTGTTAATAAAATACTAGGCTGACCTCACACTCCAGTAATTTCAGATCATTGAGCTCAGTAATACATCAAAGAATGTCTTCCAATTCATGAAAACAAATAGATAATCTGAATATCGGATTAAAAGCTTGAGGCATTTCAATTGCAAGGCCCATTACTTATACACCAACAACAACATAGGCCTACAAGTGTGTATAATGTAGCATGTGCACACATTATCATGTTGTGGATGGTGAATCAAGCTGCAGTCCCTACACATTCCCAAATGAATGCAGTGACCACTCATTCATGATGGACGTACTGATCATTATGTATGATTTAAACTCATAGGTGTTGTGCGTTAAGTTTGGCAATTTGGGAGGGGTGGGTTCAAAATGACCCCATAGGATTATACTAAAAATTTCAAATTGCTCAAATACCCCTTTCAAATATATCAAATTATTTAAATAAATAAATAAATAAATAAATAAATAAATAAATTGAACAAATTGTAGCGTAGCATTAAAATCATAATAACCATTGCTGACGGGCGGATTCGAACCAACGATATTGACATTACCAGTCTGATGCTCTAACACTGAGCTATGCCATCATCTAGTAATGAGGGTCGAGGTTTTAGCGTATACAGTGTTTGTCTGTGAAAATGCCGCCTTACGGTGAAATAAATAAATATAAAATCTCAATTTTTAATTTAAATTTATTTGATAATTTTCTAACCTATATTTTCTTTAGAGCAGGGACAAATATTTCCCCTTTTATCCAATTTGGCCGCTAAATAAGAATCTACTTCTTTTATTACTGATTTAATTCCGCGATTTTTTCCATTAAGCAATATCAACGATTAATGTCAAGCATCTCACAACAGATATTTAGTTGGCTTAGTGGTTTTGCACAGTGCTTTTTAACCGGGAGGTACCGAGATCGATTCCCACCTCTGCCTGCAATTTTTTTTCAAGACTGGGAAATCATAACCTGACATTCGCAGCTGACATTCGTACAGGATTTAGCCACACTTGAACAGGATTTAGCCAAACAAAGACTTAAGCTTTTTAATAATACTATACATAAGTATAAGCTTATTATCCTCTTCAACAATAGGATTAAAGATTGGTGCTTGACTGGAATTACGTGCTAGTGTCATTGGTTATTGTTAAAAGGCAATAAGGTGTGTATTTCCTATATTTGTATAACCCAATTCGAAATGATGCGCTTGAGAATTCAACAATATAAATAACGGTAGCTCTATTATAATACACATTAATGTTTTAAGCAGATAAAATTCCAAAATATAATACGTTTTCTGCCTTTGCTTGTCACGTGGTAGGCCTATGTTGAAGTTGCGATTATATTTTTAAATAAGTTTCAGATGAATAACAACAAGACAAGTGGTCGAGTGGTCTAAGGCGCTAGGCTCATAGAGTACTAAGCGTTGCGCCGTGAGTTCGAACCCCGCCTCTGCCAAACTTTAAAAGAACTAAATTAAAATTTGACTTTTTTTAATTTCATATTTGGGAAATGTGACTGGGAGAATTTATGTATGGTGTGGAGTGGTGTGATAGGGTATGTACTTTAACTGGCCGGCGCGGTCCGGTCTTTATTGGGCGTTTTATCGGCAGTCAACGAGTAATGGTTGAGTGGAGGAGTGTAATGATAAATGATAAATCTCATAATGCCATCTTTAGCCTTTTGTTTACTAAAAAAGACGCGTTTTGAAAAGATATATTAGCCGTTTTATGCATAAAGCGCACGGACGTTTCGAAAAGGTTTCAACAAAATAATAAAGACACTGATGTGATGATGAAATTGTGTAAGTCGGGAAATATCTGCGTCGCAATGTTTTGTTTTGGTTTTAGGAATTTGACCTTAAAATTTACGACTTCATGACATTATCATTCGAAATCAACAAAAGATATTTCAACAGTATGGCATCATTCTTTCTCTAAAATGTTTTATACATGTATGTGAAATAGCATCAACAATGGTTTGCTGCATAATGGTAAAAACAGCCTTGACCTAAAAAAAAAGGGCGAGAGGTACCATATTTACGGATTCAGGTTAAATTTAAAATTGATATAAAACGTGTGTTTTTTGATCGATTAAAAAAAATAATTTTGTCATATGAAGAAATAGTGTCTGGCGTGAATTACACTACAGTTTTTATTCTTAGTGCTCTTTGACTTCTTCAAATGATTTTTTTAATGATACAGTGAATCCCCTGGCCCTCTATAATTACGCACAAAAGATCGAGTCCCTTAATGCACCATGCTCACGTGATTCTAAACTTGTGACGCGGAACTATTATAACATGGTGAATATCAGAAAGTCTGATAATTATAAAATGCTGGTTACCTCCCTTGTTTATTCCTTCCTCGCTGATGATCTGCTTTATCGCTTATCTGCTTTGATGTAGTCGCTAGCGATGAGCAGCTAAGATCTGACCAAAAAGCGTGGTCGTTTATTGTTTTTGGAAAGAACAATCCGCTTCATTGGTTAAAATTAATGTCTCGCGCACGATTCGAATGTAAATTCAACTTGTCTAATAATTCAATATATTTTTAATATTTCGAATTTAAATTTAGCTTGTTTAATACTCAGTTCGACTGTGGTTGCTTGTGTTTATGTCGCGTGTTAAAAGACAATTTCTCCAATACACCAGCTTAAATATTCCGAAGTATGTTTATTTTTTCTCGATAGGATGTTAAATTTCAAACTCATTCGAGTATCAGAGTGTGAAAAAAGCAAATCTGTTGTTGTAATTCACTTTGTTCTGTTCTGTTCTTACTTCCCAACGCTACATACGAAACCAGGCGACTCGTTGACTTAAAAGACTGGTAGAGATATAATTTGATGAAACTGAGGCGTAGACCAGGGAAGTGAAACTGAAGAAAGGGAGTGGAGAGGAGATCGTAAGCTAGAGCAGTAAATGCTTAGGGGCAAGGAGTAACGTTGAAACACGGATATCATTTCATTTCGGATCTGTGGCATTCTCTGAACTGAAAAGAATCGAGAACAAAAACGTAAGTTTTTCTCACGCAGTACAATATGGCTAGCATTTGAAAAGTTATGAAGTATTCTAGTTCAGAGAAGAGACTGGTGAAAATTTGAAATTTGAAACATTCTAGTTCAGAGAAGAGATGTGTGCTTTGTGTGTTCAACGTTAGCTGTGAAGAGTTGCTGATTGTGTATCCGAGAAATGAATCTTTTGGAGCCAGTGATTGGCTCAGTTTTCTAATTAGATTAGAATTTGCTGGTTTCTTTGTAATGTTTTTGAACAAATGAATAAATGTATTGAAAAAACACTAAATAAGTACGCAATGAATCATTTGTTTTTGTTTGAAACGATTAACATTGATATAATTTAGCTTAAAGGATGCCTCCGGCAATCACAACATTATGCCTTATATGAAAGAAAAATAATTATCAAGCACAAATCACGTGGTTTTATTTAAAACAAACTCATAGTGACCATAAAAACGAATAAAAACATTCGTCTCTCAACACGCGGTATTCAAAATTCCCGGTCGCCGAAATTGTCGAGTGCAATGACGTCCCAGTAATATAATAAAGGCTGACGACAATTGAGCACAAGTAACTATTACGTCATTGCACTTAGACAATTTCGGCGCGGGAATTTTGAATATCGCGTGTTGAGAGCCGACCGTTTTTATTCGTTTTTATGGTCAATATGAGTTTGTTTTAAATAAAACCACGTGATTTGTGCTTATAAATGTAACTTACTGGCATGCTAAAAACCTTAACAAACAAGTGTATTATATCCATTAGTTACTAGGCGAGCGCCGGACTCGTAATCCATAGGTTGCGAGTTCGAACCCCGCTTGTGTCAACATGTTGTGTCCTTGTGCAAAGCACTTTATCCTCATTGCCTACGGGGGGATGGAGTGCGGTTGGATGTTTGTATAATTATTTGTTTCTAAGTTATAAGTTACTGCCTGCAAATTGCACTTTGTCTGTTCAGGTGTGTTTAATGTAAATTCTAGCCATTTGACCTGCGGGTCACCGTAGAGTTTTAAAAAACCTTCCTTTTATATAAAATATATAACACTGGCAATTATTTGCAATTTTTATTTAGTAGCAAAAAATGTTTTACCCAATAACTATGTTTTTTTACAAAACATTGAATAGGTAAAATTTTACACAATTTTTATGAGGTTCTACACCTACATCGAAATCATGTAAAATTGTACATAACTTATGTGAAATTTTCTGTATGTGTAGAGTGTGTCTTAACATCACAATTTACCATACTTTGTGTGATATTACTTATTCTAGGCACTATAATAAATTTGAAGACAAGAAAACAAAACGTTTAGTCATGTGAGTATAAGCTATAGTATAAGGTAGACACGGTAGAAGCCGTAACCATGGGAAAGATATCGATTCCACAATGACAGACTTATGGCATGAGATTCCTTAGACGATTGTACATCTTTAAGGAATAAATATTTTTAAAGGAGGAAAAGCAGACAAGAATATATCGATGTGGAAGCTAAATTTATACTCTTCTGTTGTGGCATTAAATCATCGTATAATACTGCTTTCTTAAAAAAACCCAGCTCATATGATTACTTTGCATAAGCGTACAAATTAATCCACTGATAACAACTGCCTTTCTTACAGCGATCTGATTGGTTAATTACACGATATAGCCATCTAGGTGACTAATTAAAATACAAATATAGATATTTAAGGGGGTACTGAACCCATTGCATTTTTTTTTTTTTTTCAAAATTGGACAAAGTGGTATGCAAAATGAAGGGGCAAATCTTCTTGTTTTATTGGTGGCATCGGTATTAATGTAGCTTACATGCTTTTAAAAGTAAAAAGTGGTACATCAGGCAACCTTCCCAAATAGGAGTATATTTACAATTTCAAAATTGCTACCGTGAATCCACTCATACATATATATTTAGTACTAATGTCAGACCCTAAAAATACCAAAATGGATTTTTTTTTGGAAATGCATTAATTATGCACACATTTGAAAACACGTGCTTCTTCAAAATAGGCATCACTTTTAAGCACTCAAGGAAAATTATCTTATTTTTCCCCCAAATTTTTGTGTTCGCAAGCTAGCACATCAGTTTCAGGTTTGATACAGTAATATAAGACAATGCTTGGTTTTCAGTATTACGTGAATTTTAGGCAGTGCACTTGCTGGTCTTCTGAGAAAAATACGAACACTGAATATTATTTATCTCGTTTCAGCTTGTGTTTTGGACCCCGAAACTCTAAAATTTATATGGTGATAGTATATTTTTAGTGGAGTCCTATTGTCCATGTCTAGATCTTCGCTGGCAGTGACAAAAAATCAAATTTTTACGGAAATGCATGTCTATTTTCACGTGTGTATTCGACATAAATGCCGGAAGCGGCAATCCAATTCATACCGTTCAAAATATATATGAATACATAATTAGAAGACGTATTTACCATCTCGTACTTCTATGTATTTCCTAAACCCTGCAGTACCAGTACTGATTTCGCCTGTTTTGACGAATACAACCAGATACACTTCCACGAGGAGGTCTACAGGGATATTTTCTACAAGGTCATTATTTTCTACACGGATTATGACGATGATAAAAGGGTGGTGCAAAAATAATGTGTAGGACCTACCCCGGGGTGGTGAATTATAGCGGCGGGGGGGGGGGTGCGGCAAAATTTTTAGCAGGCCAAAAGGGTGGGGGGAGCAAGCATTTTTGCCAGCTCGGAGGGGGCGGGCGGTCGAGTGATTTTTGGCAGATTGAAAGGGGGTGCAAGCACGATTTTTGGCACAGATATTTTGGCCAACGTTTCTATATTACGCTCTAAAATGTGTAGGAAAACAATAGGAACACGTTAAAATATGCAACATTTACTGCTCGCTGCGCTTGCTAATATATGGTAATACAATTTAAGGTTTTTAATTCGGGTTCCCAAGGGGGGGGGCGCAAATATTGTTTGGCATATAGGGGGGGGGCAAAGGTTTTTGGCACATCAAAAGAAGGGGAGCAAGCGATTTTGACAGACCACTATGAGAATTCACCACCCTGGGGTTACACATAATTATTGCACAGCCCCTTAATAAATGAACTTGGTTAATTAGATGATTGATTGATTGAGTGATTCAGTGGAGAAGCATCTCCTCCACCCCCGGCAAAGTCTTTCCCCTGGCCTTATGGGATGCAGGCTGACCGCCCTAATATGATATCTATTTTTGTGTACCTTGTTTGTGTACATTGTTTGATATTCTTCTTTTAACCCCCCCCCCCCCAAAAAAAATCTCGGTATGTTCCCGGTAATAATTCCTTGCGCCACCTATTCATTTCGAATACCAAGAATTGTAGTCCTAATTAATTCGATTCTATTTTCTGTCGAATGGTCTGTAGGGGTTTCATTTTCTTCTAAAGAGGGAGTCATGAATATGTCGGTGACCTATCACGGGCTAAATTTCGTACGACCCCCCCCCCCCATCTCAGGTTGAAATTCCCCCCCCCTCCTTTTCGCACACACAGACTCCAGATAAATTATTCATTGTTGGAACTAAGGCACGGAGCGCACAAAAACTTGTAAGTGTAACGAAAGTGCGCGGAGCACCCAACAATTTTTATCATAAATGTAAAGAATAGGCCTATATTATATTAAACTAAAGATTGTGCACACATTTTGATTAAGATAAAAGAATGCACGCGTAGCGAAAAATTTGAGTCACCAGCTCTAATAATTTTGTACGCCCATATTTTTGGTGTAACAAAATTATGACCCTCTATTTTTGGTATCAAAATTTTCTGACCCCCCCCCCCCGTATATTCCTAACCCTCCCCTCATTCCAAAGAAATACAACGCATGACGTCACCTCATTAATATCAATGACATCAATGTACATTATGGTGCCGAAAAGTGCTACGTGATCGAACCGATAAACTTTGAACTTTTGAGGTAGTCTAGTGTCCCTGTACAGTTTTACACCCATACCATTTGAATGGGAATTGATTTGCTCACTTACCTAATGTTTATGGAGCACATTTTCTTTAATAGTTTGTCAAGTTGACGTCAAATGTTCTATTCTACATTATTTGGCAATAGTGTTTTTTGCCCATAGTACGTCCAAAGTTGTAATTTGTTGTTTTTGATCGCAAAGGTCGGATATTTTTATTCCCGATTTGATTGGGCAAATTCGGTCGAAAGTTGGACCGTATTTTGGCCTTTTTGGCCATTAAAAGCATTCAATCCCTAATTTTTGATTATGTAGCACAATGAGGTGGGTACCGATTTTTTGACCAAATCTTAAAGAATTATTTTCAAATGTTCGACCTGTGTATTTCCTATTGGTAACAAATTGACGTGTGCCAGTCCTAAATATAGGGGAGACCGGGGCGTGTCCGCCATATTTTCTTCAATCTCAGGGCAATTCTCAGGTTAGAAGGCTATAGTTTTTACATTTTTTAAGCTGTATACTATAGCTAAATACTACCACATTTGTAAGAACATTGAGCTTTCAGTAAAGGCAGGAGAAGGGAAAATAAAAATCACGATGACAGGGCGGACTTGCCCCGTGCTGGGGCAAGTCCGCCCCTATGGTGGGTTAAGTCCGCCCTGATAAAAAGAAAAGGTTTTAATATTACAAAACAATTATAAATTTTATGCAGATTTAGTAAAGGGCATATTAGGCACTCACTCTCTTCCAAAGAGTCTACTAAATTTAATGGAGGTGTATAATGTAAGCTAATAAATATAGGGGACGTAAATGAGCAAAACCTTTATTTACAACTTTGACATTAATGGTTTTAGAGCATAAACGGTGGTATGAGTAATACTGATACCACTTAATTTTAAAAAATATGCTTGCATGTAATTTTACCCTTCTGAAAGGTATAATTATCAATATTTTGCATAATACGCCGATGGGGCGAATCCGCCCCGGGAGTCCGCCTGGGGAAAACACAGGGCGGACTTATCCCTTCACATACAGGGGGACTTGTCCCAACGGTACTTTTTTTTTTTACCTTGTGTTATGCCTACTAAACACAATATATCGATCTTTTAATTGCATAATATGTTGGGCAAAACGTTCACCTTCCAAATGAATATAAGAACCAAACCGTCTCTGCAAGGTCTTGAGATTATTACAATATTACTAATTTTTAAAATGTAAACTTCCTTGACTCAAAAACGTTTTTGGACGATAATTACTCTGGCGAAATGTGTCGGACTGTCTTGTTTTCTTGGGTACTTAGCTATGACGTGTGCCAGCTTATTACATCATCATTGTACTTTTCCAGCAGTCACGAGATCAGAAACATGGGGTGGGCGGACTTGCCCCGGTCTCCCCTACATAGGCAAGTCGTATATAGCACTGGTAGCGAGTCTAATACTGTATGTGGTTAGAAACCGCTTGTGAAGGAGACTATGTGGATCGCTCAAAAATAAGCGTCCTTAACAACCAGTCAACTTTAAGACAATGGGTGAAAAAGTACCAATCAAACCAATATATGTGTGCAGTACCCCCTTAAGCTCAATGCTTTTCAATCCTACCTCCATTCTTACCAAGCTGCTGATTGGCTCAATTAATCATAATAGTCTTCTTGTAATCAATCAATAGGTAGTACTCATTGAGCTAAGATTCTTTGCTTTTCCTACCATACTGTGGAATAAGTGAAATCTTGGAAAATACAGGTTTCAAAAATTCATTAAGAGGATTAAGAAAACAAATAACACCTACAGAAAGTTCACAATGGAAAACACACATTGAGTTTTAAATACCATAAAGATAATTTACTAGAACAAGTTTCTAGAACAAGTACAACGGGCAATTATTATGAGATGAAATTTTAAAAGTCCCCTTCAAAAGCACATACTTAAGGTACCAAAATTTATTAAGAAATTCTGTTGTGTTTTATTTATTTTGCCGCTAGGAATGAATTTGCATTAAATTTGGCTTCGTTCTAATCAGAACCACGTAAACACCAATTTACGCTCCTAAATCCATTAGGCCTATTAGAGTTCGGCTAGCTAACTTGTCATGTGATATATCAAACACATAAGTTATAATAAGCAACATAACTCGTGATGAGCGTAGTCTGCAAAGAAAGCGTGTGCATAATGGTCTTGAAAACAACAACCAATAGCTGCCGCGTGTCTAGGTTTGATATATGAGCGTATGTATAATTTGCCTTCTGTAATAATTATATTGATAGTTAGCAGCATACCTAGAATATTTTGACCTACCATTTTACCGAAGGGTTAGGTATTCGGTCATTTGGTGTACTGAAAATGCCCAGCTAGCAGCAACTGTCAATCAAATACGAACTTGTCAATTAAATACGGGATAAGTCTGTTCCACTGGTCAGAAGTACGCACAACGATGTTGTGCCAACGTGCGTAAATTTTAGGCTAAGGTTCCTGGGCGTTACTATGAGTACTGAAAAAGCCTAACTCAAACTGCCGATGTTTCAATTAAACTGCCGTAAAGTGACTTCACTTTTTACAGGGTTTCAATACGAGTGTCACGGCCCTGCTTTTACAAGGCAAAAAGCAACTTTTCTAAGCATTGTTGACATGGTGCCTTCGCTAAAGAAAGTTTCCTACTTTAAAGACCTAACTTTTGAGATGGTTTGTATGTTTGAAGGTACAAAATTAACAATAAGGCGCCCGGTCACTTATACCGCCGCGTTCAGCAAGTGGCTAGCAAGTCATCATCACGACACTTGTAAACAAATTTGAAGAATAGAAGGCTGACGCTGTGCCAAAACACGTATGTAGGCCTAAGTGTATAATTATTTAATGATAAATGAACCACCACTAAATGTTCCTGTCAGTGCTGCAGTCCCGGGCTGCAGTGCAAAACTTCTCATGCAATTCCATCTTTAACATTACATTCAAATAATAATTACATTGTAAATTGGAACTGACACCAATTTTTTTCAGGAATATCTTGTTTGGCATGGGTTTGATATAAAATTGGATCGATTGAGCCTCTATTTATTGGTCGAGCTATGAGTTTAAAATATTGAACCTGACGTCTCGTCCAATATTTTCAAACTCATAGCGTACATAATAATGGACAAAAATTGACCAAACTTGACCGGAATTTTATTATGTACTACTCAAATTTATTATGTACTACTCAAAGAGCAAATAATCAGGAAAGAAATAAACCATCCAGACAAATTGGCAAAACCATCTAGACCTTCAAAATATTGCTTTCTCTACCGTACTAACGCCTTTTGCCCCGACAGAGTTTGCGAAATTGTTGACCGGCAGTCTTTTGCACCCGCTCCTAACTTTTGGGTTTATCAAAATTGCTAGTGAAATAAATACAAAAACAACAACAACAACAACAACAAAGAAACAAAAACAATATGTACAACAGCAACAACAAGCCGACAAAATATTAAAGCGAACTCTATTAAATTTGAAACAAATGTCTTGCAGGTTAATTGGACAATTGCAGTAAACGAATTGTATTAAAAAGTAAAAATTTCATTGCCCCTAAAGAAAAGAGGTAAAGCTTCACTTTCACCTTCCTATACCATTTTCCGTGGCTAATGTTGATTTTTCTTGGGAACTCGCACTACTTTAAAGTTTTGTTTTGTTGGTTATGCTGGTGCCAATCATTTCAGGAATAGTCAATATTGAACCACCGTTTATTTTTAACCATTTTATCTTTGTTGTTAAAACAGATCTGTGTACACGATTATAACGGGATCCTTAAACAGTTGGAAGATGTACTTTATTGTCCAAACTACAATTGCCCGTCACTGGAAGTCGATCAAATTATAAAAGCAAGTATATCATTTCTCTCAGAAAGTTCAGAAAGAATCGTCGCCAGGTAAGAAAGAATCTAAAGATTGAACATCAGCTCAGTCATCCATCTGAATCAGAAACTACTGAATTGTCCAATCCCAATCTTCCATATCTTTGGATGTAAAACGCATTGAAGCAGTCATTCGTCGTGAGCGGGGGAGGTAATCGTTGTCAAATCTATCACTAGGAACCACAACATGCTAATCTATCAGGGGCACAGTTCTTATACCCTAATACATTTGTACATTCATTGAATGACCTTTGAAGATTTGGGTACAAAAACTCATTATCTGCAACTTGAGGTCAAAATTTGCACTATGGTTGTGTAATTGAGGTTATTGGCCATTGGGATCAGGCTATTGTGGTCCATAGTGTATCTGAATATCAGAAAGAGCTTCATTTCATCTGCACTGTACCAATACCAAAAATACTATTATTGACAAAAAAGACAAATATGTTATTGTGTAATTGTTTATTCTTAGTGAATGAAAACAAAGTATGCTACAAACAATAAAACTAGTTAAGAGCATTTGGTATGCAGTTCTTTTGGTACAGCCTGATTTTTGTGCACCAAGTTACCAAGAGTTGTTCGACAGGCGTTATGAGGGGTATTCGTAAACTAGATTAATAGTTTTGTAGTTATAGAGCACACGAAGATTCTTAATTTCAAGATACCTTCAAAATGTCGAATTTTAGCATATTCCGAATCAAAACTATTTGTATCATGTTTTCCCTTATTTTCTTAAATCTGGTGTTTCACGTTATTGCGAGGTTGCAAGTAGTTCCTCTCTGGAATACTCCTGACAGCTTGATATGTTCTCTCACCAACGATAAAAAACAAATAATCGATGAAGTCACGTTCACTTTCAGTGGAGATCCATTCAACTCGTGCAGTTTGCAAATATCAGCATCAGACGGAACAGGTGCTTTGATACGTATTCCTCAAGGTATGCCCACTGATACGTTTATATACGTGGACAAGGATGGAGATCTGTTAAATTGTCAGAATAGATATGTTGTTGTTGCAGGAAATGAATCATGTTACATTGTATTTGCACACCCAAATCTCCTACTACATCTGCAAGGTACTGGCAATGTCCTTATTAGTAATATACCAATAAACCAGTCCCTGCATTTGTGCTCAGAAGGAGATGGTGAACAAAATCAGGCTGTTTCCGGTGTATATGATACTAACAAATGTCACACAAAAGAATTTAATCATACTATTACATGTTCCTCTTTCTTTAATTTTATTTGTTTGTTTGAGTTTCCAACTAACTGTGATACTTTTCTTGGGAATAGATACGTAGACTTTACGTGTCACGACTCTCAGTCCAGCCACACAGCTCTGATTATTTATCCTAATGATATCATGATATTAAACCTGTCAAAACAAAATATAGTGCAAGTGACTAGTAATGCCTTTATCGACCAAAAAGGGTTGACGAACCTTAATGAGTTGTACCTCCATGGAAATCAAATAATCTCATTGGATGGGGATTTGTTCAATGACACTAAGAAACTGACTGTGCTCACACTACATGCAAACAATTTAACACTTTTACCGAAAGGGTTGTTTAAAGGATTGATTAACCTTGAAGACTTGCATCTCTATGAAAATCAAATAATCTCATTGGATGGGGATTTGTTCAATGACACTAAGAAGCTGACTGTGCTCACACTACATGCAAACAATTTAACACTTTTACCGAAAGGGTTGTTTAAAGGATTGATCAACCTGGAAGAGTTGCATCTCTATGAAAATCAAATTATATCATTAGATGTAGATTTGTTCAATAAGACAAGCAAGCTAACTACACTCGATCTGGATGAAAACCAGTTGACAATTTTACCAAAAGGTTTGTTCAAAGGGTTGTTTAGCCTATATTACTTGTACCTTGACGGAAATCAAATTAGTTCGTTAGATGGAGATTTGTTCAATGAGACAAGTAGGTTGCGCGATCTCAATCTGAATAGAAACAAGTTGACAATTTTACCAAAGGGTTTGTTGAAAGGGTTGATTAACCTTAATCAGTTGTCCCTTAGTGGAAATCAAATTATTTCATTAGATGGAGATTTGTTCAATGAGACAAGTGGGTTGATTACACTCTCCCTGTTTGAAAACAAGTTGACCATTTTACCATTTTTAAAGGATTGATCAACCTGGAAGAGTTGCATCTCTATGAAAATCAAATTATATCATTAGATGTAGATTTGTTCAATAAGACAAGCAAGCTAACTACACTCGATCTGGATGAAAACCAGTTGACAATTTTACCAAAAGGTTTGTTCAAAGGGTTGTTTAGCCTATATTACTTGTACCTTGACGGAAATCAAATTATTTCATTAGATGGAGATTTGTTCAATGAGACAAGTGGGCTGAGTGTACTCGATCTGTTTGAAAACAAGTTGACAATTTTACCAAAGGGTTTGTTGAAAGGGTTGATTAACCTTAATCAGTTGTCCCTTAGTGGAAATCAAATTATTTCATTAGATGGAGATTTGTTCAATGAGACAAGTGGGTTGATTACACTCTCCCTGTTTGAAAACAAGTTGACCATTTTACCAAAAGGTTTGTTCAAAGGGTTGATTGACCTTAATCAGTTGTTCCTTGATGGAAATGAAATTATTTCATTAGATGGAGATTTGTTCAATGAGACAAGTGGGTTGATTACACTCTCCCTGGATGAAAACAAGTTGACAGTTTTACCAAAGGGTTTGTTCCAAGAGTTGATTGACCTTATTCAGTTGTTCCTTAGTGGAAATCAAATTAGTTTATTAGATGGAGATTTGTTCAATGAGACAAGTAGGCTGAGTATACTCTATCTGACTGAAACCAAGTTGACAATTTTCCCAAAAGGTTTGTTCAAAGGGTTGATTAACCTTAATCAGTTGTACCTTCATGGAAATCAAATTATTTCATTAGATGGAGATTTGTTCAATGAGACAAGTAGGTTGCGCGATCTCAATCTGAATAGAAACAAGTTGACAATTTTACCAAAGGGTTTGTTGAAAGGGTTGATTAACCTTAATCAGTTGTCCCTTAGTGGAAATCAAATTATTTCATTAGATGGAGATTTGTTCAATGAGACAAGTGGGCTGAGTGTACTTGATCTGGATGAAAACAAGTTGACCATTTTACCAAAGGGTTTGTTCAAAGGGTTGAATAACCTTTATTACTTGTTCCTTGATGGAAATGAAATTATTTCATTAGATGGAGATTTGTTCAATGAGACAAGTGGGCTGATTGCACTCTCCCTATTTGAAAACTTGTTGACAATTTTACCAAAAGGTTTGTTGAAAGGGTTGATTAACCTTAATCAGTTGTTCCTTAGTGGAAATCAAATTATTTCATTAGATGGAGATTTGTTCAATGAGACAAGTAGGCTGAGTATACTCTATCTGACTGAAACCAAGTTGACAATTTTCCCAAAAGGTTTGTTCAAAGGGTTGGTTAACCTTAATCAGTTGTACCTTAGTAGAAATCAAATTATTTCATTAGATGGGGAATTGTTCAATGAGACAAGTAGGCTGAGTATACTCTTTCTGACTGAAACCAAGTTGACAATTTTACCAAAAGGTTTGTTCAAAGGGTTGATTGACCTTATTCAGTTGAACCTTGATGGAAATCAAATTATTTCATTAGATGGGGATTTGGTCAATGAGACAAGTAGGTTGCGCGATCTCAATCTCAATCCATTTTACCAAAGGGTTTGTTCAAAGGGTTGAATAACCTTTATTACTTGTTCCTTGATGGAAATGAAATTATTTCATTAGATGGAGATTTGTTCAATGAGACAAGTGGGCTGATTGCACTCTCCCTATTTGAAAACTTGTTGACAATTTTACCAAAAGGTTTGTTGAAAGGGTTGATTAACCTTAATCAGTTGTTCCTTAGTGGAAATCAAATTATTTCATTAGATGGAGATTTGTTCAATGAGACAAGTGGGCTGAGTATACTCGATCTGACTGAAAACAAGTTGACAATTTTACCAAAAGGTTTGTTGAAGGGGTTAATTAACCTTAATCAGTTGTTCCTTAGTGGAAATCAAATTATTTCATTAGATGGGGAATTGTTCAATGAGACAAGTAGGCTGAGTATACTCTATCTGACTGAAACCAAGTTGACAATTTTACCAAAAGGTTTGTTCAAAGGGTTGATTAACCTTAATCAATTGTCCCTTAGTGGAAATCAAATTATTTCATTAGATGGAGATTTGTTCAATGAGACAAGTAGGTTGCGCGATCTCAATCTGAATAGAAACAAGTTGACAATTTTACCAAAAGGTTTGTTCAAAGGGTTGATTAACCTTAATCAGTTGTCCCTTGATGGAAATCAAATAATGTCATTAGATGGGGATTTGTTCAATGAGACAAGTGGGTTGATTACACTCTTCCTGTACAAAAACAAGTTGACAACTTTACCAAAAGGTTTGTTCAAAGCGTTGATTAA